>NW_028317918.1:4105000-4302500 GCF_062004578.1 Staurois parvus | reverse complement strand
TTCAAAGTCAGGTTGCATAGTCTCAAAAGAATACATGATATCACCATTAGAACCAGAGTCTCTATCCATGGCATAGACTTTACCAACAAATGAGCCTCCTCTCTGTTCCTCTTCGAAATAGAACACATAATTAGTACTGTTGAACAGTGGCCTATTATCATTGACATCCTCAAGAATTATTGTGACATTCACAGTGGCACTTAGAGGTTCAACGGCTCTATCAGAAGCTGTTACAAGCAAAACATAGATATCCTTAACCTCTCGGTCAAGTTCACTTTTCACATACAGCTGCCCATCTGGGAATATTCCAAAAGCCTCTCCCACATTTCCATCAGTGATATGATAGTTGATTTCCCCATTTGCTCCAGAATCTCTGTCAGAAGCATGTATTTTGAAAAACCTTGAGTTAACTGGCTCTGATTCTAATAAGGTAACTTCATAAGAAAGCTGGTCAAAGACAGGAGGGTTGTCATTGACATCATGCACAGAGACAGTTAGTATAAAGCTGGAGGTGAGCTGTGGAACCCCCATGTCTGCTGCTTGAATTTCTACTTGGTATGACCCAGAACTGACATCTAGAGCTCCAGTTATACTCACAGCACCACTTAAAGCATCTACATGAAACAAGCCTAGAGGGTTCTGTTTCAAGCCATAAGTAACCCTGCCATTTACTCCTTCATCTGGATCCATAGCTTTAGCCTGAAATATAATGTGACCTGCTTTCCAATTTTCTACCACATTCACACTTTCTACAGCATGCAGAAAGTGGGGAGAGTTATCATTCAAGTCTTTCACTGTGATATTAACAATTGCTTCCCCAGTCACTGGCCCACCACTGGCCACAACTTTCAAATGGTAAAAACTCTGATCTTCTCTGTCAATAACACCAGCTGTCATAATAAGTCCTGTGGTCTTGTCAATAGTAAACACTCCTTTTTGGTCACCTGTGATTATCAGGTAAGTTATATTAGTATTCAGATCCATGGTGGTTGCTGTGACAGTCCCAACATTGTACCCTAATGCCACATTTTCAAACATAACAAAATTGTACGTGTCCTGGGTAAACAATGGCGGATTGTCTTGGGTATCCAAAACAGTGATAGTAACTATGGCATGGTTGTGCGATTGTAGACCTCCACCATCAGTTGCCACGATTTTCAATTGATAAGCCATTTTTTCTTCCCTGTCTAGAGCAGTTTTTGTAGAAATGGATCCTGTGTCAGAATTAATATAGAATTTTGAGGTATCACCTACTCTGATGGAATATTTAACTGTGCCATTAATGCCCATGTCGGGATCGGCTGCTGTCACAGAAACAAGGAAACTGGCAGGCGGTTCATTCTCCTGAATGTTTGCAAAGTACTGTACAGGATAAAACACAGGACTGTTGTCATTAACATCCAAGAGGGTAACAGTGATCTTGGCAGAGGAAGACAGTGAAGGGGATCCAAGGTCAGTAGCCAGTACTGCTAAGGTGCAATTTTCCTGTTGCTCCCTGTCCAACTCTGCTCGAGTACTAAGTTGGCCAGATAATGGGTCTAATCTGAAAAATCCTTGACATTGGCTTGGGCTCTCAGTATCAAAATAAAATCGTATGGTGCCATTGCTCCCCAGATCACCATCCGTGGCCTTTAATGTTATCAGTTCTGTGCCAGTGGGGGAATTTTCTGGTAAGGAGATCCAGTGCTGATCACTAGCTTGGAGACCAGTGAAAGTAGGCCTTTGGTCATTTACATCCAAAAGACTAACAAGAAGAGTAGCAAAACTAGTTTTGGGTTGAGGCCCTTGATCTTTTGCACTGATATTGAGAAGCAACTGAGCTGCTGTTTCACGGTCTAACGCTGAGGTACTGGTTACCAAACCACTATGTTCACTAATGGAGAACCATCCCAATTTATTTCCAGATACAATAGAGTAACGTAGGTTGGCATTTAAGCCTGTATCCCCATCGGTGGCTGAAACTCCACAGATGTAAGATCCAGGTGGGAGGTCCTCACTTATCTCCACTTTGCTCTGAGGCTCTTGGAAGACTGGTGGGTGGTCATTGATATCATTTACATATATCACAAGGCTGGCCACTGAGGATCTTGGTCTAGGGTGGCCCTGATCTGATACACTAACAGTCAAATTATAGGAAGGAATGCGCTCCCGGTCCAGCGCACTAGCCACTTTGATAAGACTGAGGTTGGGCACCTTGGATGTTTGGACCTCAAAGTGGCGCTGCTCATTGCCTCCCAGGATAGCAACTGTAACATTACCATTGGCGGCAGGTGAGTCTGAGTCAGTGACTGTAAGTAGTGCCACCACTGTCCCAACCTGGGCATTCTCATCCACTGAGGCATAGCGAGATGTAGCAGGGAAATACCGGAATTTTACTACAGGGTCATTATCATTAACATCAATCAAGCGAACAACAGCTTCTGAGCGGCCAGTAAGTGGTGGAGTGCCTAGGTCTCTGGCCTCAATGCTGAGGGTATACTGCCGTCGACTTTCATAGTCCAGTGGCTCCCTGATTGTAACAAGCCCACTTTCTGGATCAATCTGAAAAGGAGTCCCTTCTACTAGTTGATACATAATAGCAGCATTATCTCCCTCATCCCTGTCAGTAGCCTCTACTTTAAGAACACTTGACCCTATAGGGGCATCTTCTTCAATCTTAGCTTGGTACTGAGAACTTCTAAATACTGGTGGATTGTCATTGATATCTTGTACAGTAACATTGACTCGTAATTGGCCTACTCTTTTGGGTGAACCTTTGTCTTCCACTTCAACAATCAAATAATAACATGGAGTGGTCTCTCTATCTAGGGGCCCCTGGGACATTAAATGAAGGAAGGCACCATCTCCACTAGGGTTGACCGTAATGCCCAATTTGAAGCGCCCATCCTGGTTCCCTGACACAATACGATAAGATCGATGATCTACCCCATTAGTGCCAGCATCTGAATCTGTGGCTGTGTCTAGAATGACCTGCCTTCCCCCTTGCGTGTCCTCCTTAAATGAAACCACAATGGAGGGTTCAGGAAACACAGGAGAATTATCATTGATGTCCAGGACAGTAATGCGAACCTCAGTTGGGTATGTTGGTTGGCTGGACAGGACCACCAAGTTAATGACATCGCTGGCAAGACTTTCCCTATCTATGGTAGAGGTGGTGTAGATGGATCCAGAAGTGGAGTTGATTCTAAAAAGTGCATGGGATTCACTCAGCCGGTAAGTGAACCCTGGTTTGGTGCTTATGGTCCCTACATAAGTCTCTGTTGGCTGTTCCTCCAGAACTTCAAAAACTTGACGTGGCTGGTTGGTACCCAAAGTCCCAGGAACCCATATCAGAAGGAAGAATGCTAAGAGGAGCATCACTGACAGATCGCTCAGGTGAGAGGTCCTCAGCATGGTCATCATGTCCATCCAAAACTTTCCTCTTTAGAAGAATACAATAAAAAAACTATTCTAATAACACCTTCCACTTAATGAGATTTCGGGGAACTTATCTCCATCAGAAGAAGAGTTGGCAACACTGGAGGGATGAGGATGGAGAAGATTGTACATCCAGGAGAAGAAGAGGACAGCATTCCGCACTGCAGTCACTGCACAACCACCAGCGATCCCACCAACATCTCAGGATGATCGGACCCCATACACCTCACTTTCACTGTCATCTATACATCTGTCAATGTAGGCGATCATCTAGGGTCCATGGATCGGTCAGTGTGGAGGTCCATAGATCGATCAATGTGGAGGTCCATACACACATCGGTCATCAGCTGTACCTAGCGGAGATGGTGCGATCGGCTCCCTGATCTCTCTCCCAGGCTCCCCAGGACCGATCCGTGCATTGTCCTCATGCACCCCCCTTTATAATCCGGCTACTCATCTGATCCCCGGATCCCGCAGCCTGCCGCAGATTTCTTTTTCCTCACCATGCCCAATCTCCTGCGCATCCCAGCAGCAGCAGCAACTTTGTTCTTTTTTGTAATCCAGTAAGTGGGGGTTCTAGCAGGGCCCCCCCAGGACAGCAGCGATCGGGGGTGTGCGGGTGAGTGTGAGCGCTGTGGTCATAGTGAGGAGTGCTCTCGGGGAGGGAGCGCCTCTCAGTACAAGTGTCTCCTGGAGCCTTCACTGAACAAAAAACTTTCTCCGCTCATTGATCCCTCTTCAGGGGAGCCAACATTGGAGCTCTCCCCCCTCCCCTCCCCTCCCTCTTCTCCATCCTCCGCCCCGCCCAGCCACACGCCTGTCACTTCCAGGAACTCCCCCCGAGACTCGGATTGGGCAGCAGCTACCGGAGGACACGCCCCCCTCAGCACAGTCCCGAGCTGCCCAGCTAATCCCTCTACGCCCTGATTGGCTGCTGCCTCTTGTGTGCGGGCCAATGGAGGAAGCGACGTGAACCGTTATGTGGATGAAGGCGAACGGGACGGTGACTGGTCCATGGGACCCCATCTTCATGACATCTCCTATAGAATAGTATGTATGAGGAGATACGTCATTCCGTCCCCGTACTAGA
The DNA here is from genome assembly GCF_062004578.1 of Staurois parvus. Taxonomy (NCBI): domain Eukaryota; kingdom Metazoa; phylum Chordata; class Amphibia; order Anura; family Ranidae; genus Staurois; species Staurois parvus. Next base: position 4,297,993 of record NW_028317918.1, on the reverse strand, counting down.
AGCTCTGTCATCCCCGGCCCGGGCTCCGGAGATATTGCCGCTCATGAGGGACTCATCGGGAGAGCGGCTTACTCGATACATGTCTGTATGGGGGAGAGCGCCTCACCGGTGTGTACACACTGCCCTCTACTGGACACACACGAGTATAGCACTGTGATTGCCGTACACCTCAATGTACAAGGGGTCCCTGAAGTATGGACACAGCACCATAACTGTACATATATATATATATGTGTGTGTATATATGTGTGTGTGTATATATGTGTGTGTGTATCTGTGTGTGTGTGTATATGTATATATCTATCTATATGTCACTATAAGCTCACCAGACCTTATAGTGTTACTAAAACTAAACCCACAACAGTAAAATCAGTCTGTATATGCAGTAAAGCATGCTTGTTATACTCACCATGGAACCTAAGGGGTTAATCCTCTGCATTGTGTTTGATCCTGACTTCTCTGCTATTCCCCTTCTTCCAGTGTCCCTCTCTTATTTCCTGATAAAGACATATCAGTGTGGAGACACTCTGCACATACTCAGTTTGGTGTGTATCGCTCAAGAGTTTTTTTTTTTCTTGGGAGAGTGCAAGTGATCAGCACAAGGCCAATCAGCACTGACCAAACAGAGGTAAAGGGTTCTGCATCCTAGAGCAAATTGAAAACTCCTCCGGCAAGCTGTAACCAGTGCTCTGCTGAACACTGATAGAAGTCACAAGACTGCTCTAACTGCTGATGAGAAAAGGTATTTAGCAGTTTATATTTACTGAAATAATTGCATTTCCATGTAGTGTGTACTGTGGGAGACTGGATAGACTGAATGCAGGGTCCTGGGATTAGTAACACTTTAACCACTTGCCCTCCAGAGGATTTACCCCCCTTCCAGACCAGGCCATTTTTTGCAATACAGCGCTGCATTACTTTAACTGACAACTGCGCAGTCATGCAACGCTGCAGCGTAATGAAATTTACGTCCTTTTTCCCCCCACAAATAGAGCTTTCCTTCAGTGGTATTTGATCACCCCTGTGTTTCTTATTTTTTGTGCTATAAACAAAAAAAGAAGACAGACAATTTTGAAAAAAAAAATATTTTTGACTGTTTGCTATAAAGCATATCCAGTAAAAAAAATGAAAAAATCAAATTTTGTCATAAATTTAGCCAGGAGGTGCATGCATGGAGCTCTCCAAGATAGCTGCTTAAGACGTGAGCTCCGACCCAGGCCGGCCGATGACACCCAGCCACAGCCCTCATTCTGAGCTCTCCAGCGGGTCTGGTGATTGGGAGAGAGCCCTAGCACAGATCGGGACTCGGGGAGATGGAGCAGGGGAAGTGCCCCCGCTATCAGTCAGCGGGCTCAATTCAGGCTGGGACTTCCAAGACCTGCCACACAGCAGTCTGTCTCCTCGATTGCTGGGTGAGGAAGGGGGAGGCCTGATGGAGATACCGGACACCCAAAGCACTCATGTACCCTTGCTTCATATAGAGATTCACCAGCTTCTATGGAGTCCCTCATTGATCATACCATGGACCATCTGGATCTCTCTCAGTGCAGGCCTTCCAGCCCTATCCCACCTAACCCAGCTGCGGGTTCTGACACCCCCTGCAGCATGTTCTCTAGATTTTCTGACTTGCTGGACAAAGGTCTGACTAAGATAGCTTCACAGATTACTACAGATATTAAGGTGGACTTGGAGGGCCTAGGCTCCCGCATTGATACCATTGAGAATAAGATGGATATGATGGTGGCCAGAATAAACCAGAATACAGCACACATCCAAGATCTTCAGGATCAGCTAGAGACTGCCTTTGCCAAAATTGATGATTTGAGGAACCGATCCAGGCGCTATAATTTCAGAATCAGGGAGCTCACTGAAACTGTGAAGGACACTCCTGCAGTAGTCCAAGAATTCCTGAAAGGCTTCCTCCGTACGACCCCTGACCACAAGCTGGAGGTGCTTTGCAACCAATGGCAGATGGGTCACCCAGGGATATTATCATGAAACCACATTTCTACACAGTCAAGGAAGCTGTGATGATATGCTCAAGATACCCCCTTCTTTACAAATCCAGGGACAGGACATCTAGATCTTTGCTGATCTTTCACCTTATACTATACAGCGCCAGCAGGCTTTTAGACCCTTGCTGCAGGCTCATGAGAAATTATATTAAATATCGCTGGTCCTTCCACTTCCATTTAGCTTTTTCTTTCATGAATAAGGCTTATAGCTTCTCATCGTTCCAGGAGGGGGAATGTCTCTTGCTGGGTCGCATTGCTTCTTCTCCAGCTACAAGTACCCCCAGGCTGTCTAAACGCAGTCTACCACCACTTCCAATTTCACCATTGTGGCAAAGATCCAAGTCTAGAAGATCCAGGGTCTCTAGGCCCCCATGAATATCTGCAAACTCCCTTGGTTACCCGTTCCTCTCAGTTTTCTTGCTGGTTGGATTAAGATACCAGTTTTGCTAGGGGTGTCTGTGGGACTCATTTTGCCATTAATAGTTTTTGTATGTTAACTTTTAAGTTTATGACCAAGAATTGAGGTTGAGTTCTTCAGTAGTGAGGATGCAGATGTGGCCTCCTGGGCTTGGGGGTCCCCAACTGACTTGGGAGGTCCCAAGGGTCTGGAGGCATAAGAGGGTGCCCTTTCCGGGGCTGGCCTGTTATGGTGGTGGCGGGGGCCACAGGGAAGGGTGAACCTAACCTACGTTTTTGATCATACGGGTATAATGTTAATTAGGAATAGCTATATCTATTATAGTGGCTGGTAGGCCGGTCTGGGTTAGCACATAGCAGTTCCATTGTGTCTTGTATGACACTGTGGCGCAGGCAGTGGTCCCTAGTTGGTGGACCGCGCCTTCTTGGGATGTGGATGTTGGGGGTTGGCAGGTCCTCTCCTACTTGCTGAATAATGTCTGATTGTATTTCTTTATACTCTTTGTACTTTCTTCTCATTCTGTTTAGTTTTTCTTCCTTTTGTCCTGAGACAAGTAACCCCCCCCCCCCCTTGCATCTCTTCTATGGCTCAAGGCCTATACTGGTCCAATGTTCAGCAATTTTCATGTAAGGGAGTGGTAAGTGGTGGTCAATTGACTAAGCGGGTCCTTTTCTTGGCCTGTTATTATGTGTCCTAATAATTTGCAATTGAGAATTTGCTCCCATAACTTTCAGGGATTAAACTCTCCAGAGAAATGGCGAAAAAGTTTCAGTACTACCATTTGAAGCATGCTGATGTGGTTTTCCTCCAGAAAACCCATTTCCTCAGCACGTATAGTCCCATATTTATACATGCTAAATTCCCAAATTTTGTCCTCGCAAATGCTTCGGATAAGGCTAACAAGGTCACCATCTTTTTAGCACAGCAGACTGTTTTTTCACCCTTTATGGAACTTAAGGACCCTAATGGGCGCTCCCTGTTTTTGAAGGGGACCATTGATGGCCACCTGTATTCATTGGTGTATTCATTATGCCCCTAATGCTGGTTATCCAGCCTTCTTTTTGAATATGTTATGTACCCTTTCCTCTCACTTGGAAGGAACAGTGGTTCTAGGGGGTGACTCCAATATCAATCTAGATCTTAGCTTAGACAAATCCAGAGCACTGGTAGCTCAACTGCGGAGGCCACCTAAACAGAGTATAGCTATTGCTAAAATGATTAACTCTTTGGGATTGGTAGATATCTGGAGGGAAACCCACCTTACTGGAAGAGATTACATGCATTACTCGGCCCCACATGCTGCTTACATATGCAGTGATCTTATATTTGTATCAAGTATGAGCATCCCAGGTGTGCTGAGGGGCCCATATTCGAGAAAAGTAGTTGCCGGGTCATTCTGTGCTCTGTGCGGTCTTCTCACAGCTTCAGGGGAAGCCAGGTACTTATCGTTGGCGATTGAATGAGTCGCTTCTGAGTGACCCAATCATATGCAAGGAAATAGACACCGCTTTGTGCAAATATTTTCAATATAATGACACAGCTGATGTATCCCCAGCTACTCTGTGGGCAACTCATAAAGCTACTGTTAGGGGAAAGAAATTACAAATCTCCTCTCGGATTATGCAGGGGCGCCGGATAGATCTAGAGAAATTAGATGCTGAATTGCAGTCACTTGGCAAACTCCATAAACGCAAACCTAATAGGGACACCCTTGCTAAATTGGAATTGGCTAGGCTAGCCTTGAATTTAGTATTGACGACTAGGGCTGAGAAGGAGAAGGATAAAATGCACGGTTTTACTGCCAATGGGATAGAATTGGCTCGATGTTGGCTCATAAGCTGACACCGAAAACTCGGTCTCATACACTGCCAAAAATTCGATCTGCTCTAGGGGAATATATCCAAAATCCACAAAAAATAATGGAGGAGTTTCATGCTTTCTACTCAAAGTTATATCAATCCTGATCCTCAGTCTCCAGGGAGGCGGTTGATGCCTTTTTGCAGGACTTACCTTTACCCCATTTTACAATGGCCCACAGGACTAAGCTGGAGGCCCCTTTTTCCGGGGAGGAGGTTATCGGGGCAATTAAATCTGCTAAGAGGGGCTCTGCCCCGGGCCCAGATGGCTTTTCTTCGCTATATTACAATAAATTTGCTCCCACCCTCTCCCCGTATTTAGCTCGTTTATTTTAATTCCCTACCGGGTGGGGACCCAGTAGGGAATTAAAATAGACCCCTCTCTGAACATGGCCTATATTACTGTAGTCCCCAAACCAGCTAAGAATCCCTGAGATGTGGGTAACTATAGACCTATTTTGCTAATCAATAATGATTTGAAAATCCTAACCAAAATCTTAGCTAATCGCCTATCTTCGTTCATAGGCGCAAATATACACAAGGATCAGGTCGGGTTCATACCGTTTAGACAGGGACCAGACCAGATCCGTAGAGCAATTGATGTGGTAACCCTGCTGCGATCCTAATGGGATGGTGGCCCCCACAAGAAGGATTTATGTTATCCATAAATTTACAGAAGGCCTTTGACACAGTGTTCTGGCCCTATCTTTTCAGGATTTTGGAAGTTTGGGGGTTTGGCCCACGTTTTTTAGACATACTACGGGCTCTTTATTTTTCCTTGTAAGCACAGGTTCACTTTCAGGGACAGTATTCTCAGTCAATCAGGATTGCTCGGAGTACACAGCAAGGGTGCCCCTTTTCTCCCTTAATTTTTGCCATGGCTATTGAAACACTTGCAGTGGCAATTCGGTCAGATCCCGATATTTGAGGTGGGCGCTGTGGCCCACAGAACCACAAGAGTGCACTGTTTGAAGACCTTCTGATGTTTTTGACTTCTCCACTGACTTCCACCCCTAAGGTAATACGCTTATTACAAGAGTTTGGAGTTTGGCAGGGTGTCAGGCTTAGAGGTTAATATGACCAAGTCGTTGAATGTCTCTGTCCCACCAGATTGCTTGCCCAACTCCGGGATTCCTTCCCCTTTGAGTGGAGTGACTCTCATATCCTGTATCTGGGTGTACAGCTGACGGCCAATATGGAATCTCTGTATGGATCCAATTATCCACCACTTTTTTGTAAGCTTGAGGCAGGTCTTCAGAAGTGGTCGGCTCATTCTCTCTCCTGGCTGGGCAGACTGCATTCTGTTAAAATGGTCTTGCTCCCACGGCTTCCATATTACTTCCGGTCTCTTCCCATCCCAATTCCATGTGTAGTATTGTATTTCAATGTTTTTATTAATTTATAAACAGTTTAAGACAGAAGCAACAAAACATGCCCACACAGGAGCTATCTATTGCATATAACAAAAAATAAAAAAAACAGTGCTCTAACACCAACAGAGTAAAAGGTGCGCCCACGCAGGGCTATCAAAAATGACAAAAACATTAGTATAACACCGACAGTAACTCAAACTAAAGGCAGCTATCCATTGCCACACCAAAAACAAACAGAAAAGGAAAGAGGAGTACAAAAGGAAAAAGATAACAAGAGCAGGGGTCCGAGAACACCCCTTCGGAATCATCCGCCAATATTGGCTCCGACCCTGTCTCAGTCAGCTTCACTTTGGGACAGGCTCAAGGCTAACTCTGCATTGGTCTCCTCATTTTCTCCGCTAGCCCATATTTTCAATAACCCAAACTTTCTGCCGGGACGGGATATTAAGGCATTTAAATGGTGGCTTGACAAAGAGCTCTATCAGATTGGACAGTTTTTTACCCATATAGGGCCCTTTACGTTACGCTATTGTGTCGAGGTTTTAGAAATGCCCCAAACCAAACGGTTTCTTCAAATCTCGCTTTTTTTGTGGACCCTCGTACAAAATCAGCCGGGACAATACAAGGTCTCTCCATATGAAAAATGGTGCACACAGGACACTGGCCAGAGAGGAGGTCTTTCTCTCATATATGGACTGCTAATGACTTCTCCTTCCAGATTTTCTTACACATTTGCCTGGGAGCAAGATCTTGGGGAAGAGGTCGAGATTGAGGCTTGGCATAAACTTTTTGTAAGATCACACTCTGGTATTATGAATGTATCTTTGATAGAAGCTAATGGTAAACTAATCATCCATTGGTACTTGGTTCCTCTGGTATTCTGTTAGTATACTTCATGATACCGTTGCTAGATTTGAAAGTACATGGGCACCCTGGGCTGATTTTATGAAAATTACTTTATAATTGATTGGTGGGGATGTATGTCATTTGATCATTATGCTCCGGACATTTCTTTCTATCCATATGACTTTTTTTCTTCTTTTTCTCCCTTCTTTCTGGTAGTCTGTTACCAGTTACAAGTGTTTGAAGCAGCCACCTGAGGTGTCTGGTACCAGCAGTTCCCTTTTAGGGAGATTATTAAGTGATGCTTGACCATTGTTTGCTTTAGCGTTTAGTTTGAATTTAGATGTTATAACCAGACATTTGCAGATTGTATGTACCCCTTTGCATTTATTATGGGCTCCTTGTCTTTTGTTATTCTAGGTTACTCATTACTGGAATTGTTGATGGTTATTCATTGTATTCTGTTAAAACCTTAGTAAAAATCTATTGAAAGTAAATTTAGGCCAAAATGTATTCTGCTACATGTCTTTGGTAAAAAAAAATGCTAATACCTGTAAATTAAGTGGTTTATGTGAAACTTATAGTGTCTACAAATGGTGGTATACATACTGGAATTTTTCATTTTTTTTATACTAGTAATGGCAGTGATCAGCGACTTATAGCAGGACTGCGGGACTGCGGCAGGCATTCTGACACTGGGGGGAACTGACTAACTGCCACTGACATCCCCAGTAACACTAATATAGTAATCAGTGCTAATAAAAAGAACTGACACTATACTAATGACACTGGGCAGGAAGGGGTTAACGTGGGGTGATCAAAAGGTTAATTGTGTGATGTGTGCTGTTTTACATGATGTGCTGTGTGTGTTTTACAAGAGAGACATGCTGCTGTGTATTTCTCTGATGTGCAGAGAAATACACAGCAGCATGTTCTTGCTGGCAGGAGAGAGATCTGTGTTGTTTACACACAGGTCTCTCCCCTGTCAGTGTTTCTCGGCAATCACCAGGTGCCAGTGGGGAATCTCCCGTGATTGACATCTGTTGCCGCCAATGGCGGCACAGGTAGGGCGGTGTGCGCACCCCCTACCCGAAAATGCAAATCATAGATATATACATGATTTTCTGCAGTCCTGCCACCCTGTAGTAGTAGTTCTACTACAGGGCGGCAGGCAAGCGGCTAAAGTGTAACTAAACCCAGGACCCTGCATTCACTATATCTGGTCTCTACAGTAGATAGAACATGGAAATGCAATTATTTTAGTAAATATAAACTGCTAAATACCTTTTCTCATCAGCAGTATATAGCAGTCTTGTGACTTCTATCAGTGTCCAGCAGAGCACTCGTTAAAGCTTGTAGCAAGAGTTTTCATTTTGCTCTACAAGGATGCAGAACCCCTGACCTCTGTCTGGAGAGTGCTGATCACATGCACTCTCCCAAGAACAAAAAACCTCTCTAGCTATACACACCAAACTGTGCATGTGCAGAGTGACTCCACACGATATGTCTTATCAGGAGATAAGAGGGGGACACTGGAAGAAGGGGAGGATCAGAGAAGTTAAGATCAAACAACATTTTTACACAATGCAGAGAATTAACCCCTTAGGCTCCACAGTGAGTATAATAAGCATGCTTTACTGCATATACAGACTGATTTTACTGTTGTGGGTTTAGTAACACTTTAGTCCCCTTGACTTGTTTTTTGGAGGGTATGCTAAAGGAGAAGGTGCACTGAATGAAAATCACAGATATGAATCACCTGAAGGAACACATCTTAGATTGTAAGCTCTAATGAGCAGGGCCCTCTGATCCATCGTGTATTAAATTGTATTGTAATTGTGGTGGCTGCCCTTATGTTGTAAAGCGCTGTTGGCGCCATATATATCCTGAATAATAATAATAATGAATGTGCTCAAATTGATGCAAATGTGGAATTACTGCATCGGGTTCAAATGAATCTTGCAAACCGCATGGAACTTTGCATCATAAATGGTGGAAATCACATTGAATATGTTATTGATTAATATTCCAATTAAATAAAATGTTGAAAAATATTTTGAAAATATGCATTTTGTCCACATGTCCATCTGTGTGCAACTAAACAGAACAATAACAGAACCACAAGCACTGCAATAAATTATATAAATAATACATACATAGGGGTTAATTTACTAAAACTGGAGGGTGCAAAATATGGTGCAGCACTGTATAGAGACCAATCAGCTTCCAGGGTTTATTGTCAAAACCTAATTGAACAAACTGAAGTTAGAAGCTGATTGGCTACCATGCACAGCTGCTCCAGTTTTAGTAAATCCCCCCCATAGCGTTAAAATGATTGCCAATTTTGACATTGTGTTTATATGACTTTTATATCATTCATTGTAGCATGGAAGTTTTTTGTGACAAATTCAGATGTGAGTTCTGTCATTAGAATTTTTACTTTTATGCCTGCTGCTATATATATACAGCCGGTAAAATAGGTATTGAACACATCACCATTTTTCTCAGTAAATAAGTTTCTAAAGATGCTATCGGTATGAAATTTTCACCACATGTCGGTAACAGCCCATAAAATCCATACATACAAAGAAACCAACACAAATAAATTCAGAAATTAAGTTATGTGTAATAAAATGGAATAACACAGGGAAAAAGTATTGAACACGCTAACTGAAATGTATTTAATACTTTGTACAAAATGCTTTGTTAGTAATGACAGCTTCAAGACATCTCTTTTATGGAGAAACTTGTCGCATGCATTGCTCGGGTGTGATTTTGACCCATTCTTCCAAACAAACAGTCTTCAAATCTTGAGGGTTCCGTTGGCCTCGTCTATGAATTCTGATCTTTGGTTCTTTCCATATATTTTCTATTGGATTCAAGTCAGGTGATTGGCTGGGCCATGCTAGCAGCTTTATTTTCTTTCTTTGAAACCAATTGAGTTTCCTTGGCTTTGTGTTTGGGATCATTGTCTTGCTGAAGTGTCCACCCTCATTTCATCTTCATCATCCTTGTAGATGGTAGCAGATTTTTTTCAAGAATGTCTTGGTATATTTTTCCATTCATCTTTCCTTCAATGACATGAAGTTTGTGAGTACTGTATGCTGAAAAACATCCCCACACTATGATGTTCCCACCTCCAAGCTTCACTGTTGGTATGATGTTGTTGGGGTGATGTGTACTGCCATTTGACCTCCAAACATGGTGTATTATGGCAGGGCTCGACAATTCCCAGGCACCAGGTCTCCATGGCGACCAGAAAACTGCGTCATTGTGCCTGGTCCCCTGTCAGCCCACACTGTTCTGTTGCCCCCCACCCCACATCCTTGGCCGGCACCTCTCCCCCATCCCATAGAGTGGAACCTAGCATTCTGGGACCCCCCCGGTGTCTCCCCCATCCCTCCCTGTCCAGGCAGAACACAGAGCTGCACAGCTACACAAAAGCCAGCCCCTTGGAGAACGCACCGCAGGCCCCCCCAGAGCCCATGTAGCAGAGGACGTGGCCTCCCGCACCAACCGACCTGTCCACACCACGGAGCCCATCAATGCCACCTTCAGCTCCCTACCAGAAGACCGGAGTCATTAGGGCCACCAAGTCCCGCCACTTGTGCAATAGCGGACAGCCCCACCTCCAGCTTGGTGCCAAACCCCGCCCCAACTGACCACACCAACCTGGCGGACATCTGGAGGAGCTACTGTTGGACAGGTGAGAGCTGTCCCTCTGCCCCCTTCAGTGACGCTGGCCCCCACCTGTCTCACTGCACCCCACTTGTCCCGCTACTCCCCACCTGCCCTGCTACTCCTCACCTGTCTGACTGCACCCCACCTGTCTCGCTGCCCCCAGCCTATCCCACTGCTTTCCTCCTGTGATACTGTCCCTCACCTGCCCCTGTGATGCTGCTCCCCCATCTGTCCCACTGCCCCCCATCTGTCCCACTGCCCCCCACTTGTCTCACTTCCCCCCCTCCTGTGACACAGTCTCCCACCTATTTTGCTGCCCCCCACCTGTCTTACTGCCACCTCCTGTGACACTGCTACCCACCTGTGATGCTGCTCCCCGCTTGTTCAACTGCTTACCTCCTGTGATGCTGCCCCCCCCTCCTGTGATGCTGCCCCCTTCCTGTGACACCCCGCCTGGCTCCTAACATTTTTAGCTGGCTCCTAGATTCAAAGCAAATTTGTCAAGCCTTGTATTATGGCATCCAAAGAGTTCAGTTGTGGTCTCATCTGACCAGACTATATTCTTCCAGTAGTTCACAGGTTTGTCTAAATGTTGTGCAGCAAACTTTAAACGAGCTTCAACATGCTTTTCTTCAGCAATGAAGTCTTGCGTGGTGATTGTACATACAGGCCATGGGGACAGAGTGCATTACTTATTGTCTTGGAAACAATTGTACCTGCTAAGTCCAGCTCTTTCTGAAGCTTTCCACAAGTGGTCCTTGGCTCTTGGACAACTCTTCTTATAATTCTTTTCACTCCTCTGTCAGAAATCTTGTGAAGAGCACCTTGTTGTAGCTGTTTTTTGGTGAAATAAAGTTCTTTCCACTTCCAGATTATGGCCCCAGCAGTTCTCACTGGAACATTCAGAAGTTTAGAAATCCTTCTGGAACCAATGTCCTCAGTATGTTTTGCTACAACAAGGTTGCAAAGGTCTTGAGAGAGCTCTTTGCTTTTTCCCATCATGAGATGTTTCTTGTGAGACACCTTTTTCTAGGCCATCAGTTTAGACTGAACCAGCTGATATTAATTTGTACTGACAAGGGGCAGGATTGCTTTGTAATTACTGATAGATTTCAGCTGGTGTCTAACTCTTTCCATGCCTTTTTGAACCTCTCTTTCTTCGTGTGTTTTTTCCCCCACAGTTCCCCTCTAATACTCATCTGAGGCCCCTCTCAATCCAGCAATCAGCACGGCACACAGAACATTTTTTACCTTCATGCATAGAATGCATGAAGGTAAAAAATGTTGAGCCTTTACAACCACTTTAAAGGATAAATTCACCTTTTGTAACATGTTCCACCCATATTCAGGGTGTAACATGCAACATGTTACGAACGGACCGGCCCCCGCTCCCTGTTGTGACAGCTAGCAGGGGATCTCCTACCCGCCCGGCCGCATCACTCATTCCCAGTTTTCTGTGAATGAGAACAATACAAGTTTAGACAGCCTTAGCGGCTGTCGGATTGTAGTTCTCAATGAACCACCATGGCGCTATGGGGCACTGTGGTAGTTCATTGAGTTTTCCTGTCAGTAAGTATCTTCCTGCCTGTATGGGATATACAGTCACACAGATATACTGACAGATCTGCAGGAGACCTGCATGGCACCAATGATCTGCTGATCGCTGGTTCAATGCTTTAGAGGCTCCAGAAACAAAAAATAATACATGTGCATTTATTATTTTTTGTTAAAAGGTGAACTTATCCTTTAATGCAGAATGCATTATGGTAAAAAAAAAATAAACTTTTACCCTTAGAACCACTTTAACATTACAGTGCGGGGGCAAAATGCCTTGTACTACTATGTGTATTATATAGAAATGACGGGCTAAGCATTCATTAACAATACATCTGTGCTTAGTATTTTACAGAAATGGATGGTGTGATTTTCAGCCCATTGATTTGAATAGGCTGAAATTGCACTGGACCACACAAAAAATAATGCATGAACTACTTTTCAAAAATGGTACCATGCAATCCAGTGCAGGCAAGTGCAGTAGGTTTGCAATGTGTGTTTCGGGTGTCATTAGGATTTTATTGACAACCACAGAAGATCGCACAACCTGTGCGGTTTTATTTCCCAACAGATGTCAGACGTATCATGGCACATGTGAGAGATGAAGAACATGCCTGCTGACAGTCGTCTTTAACCACTTGAGCTCCAGAAACTTTTACCTCCTTCATGGCCAGAGCATTTTTTCTATTCAGCACTGCACTACTTTAATTGGCAATTGCGCAGCCATGCAATACTGTACGCAATTTAAATTTTATCTTTTTTTCACAAAAATAGAGCTTCCTTTTGGTAGTATTTGATCACCACTGGGTTTTTTTATTTGTTGTGATATAAATGGAAAAAGATGAGAAATGTTGAAAAAAAATAGTATTTTCTACTTTCTGTTATAAAACATATCCACTAAAAAAAAAAATTAAAAACAAAAACAAATTTCTTCATAAATTTTGGACAAAATGTATTCTGCTACATGTCTTTGGTAAAAAATAAAATCCCACTAAGTGTATATTTATTGGTTTGTGCAAAAGTTATAGCATCTCCAGAGCTTCTCCCATCCTATGGAATTCTCTACCCCAATCTGTCCGGCTGTCTCCTAATCTATCCACCTTTAGACAATCCCTGAAAACCTTTCTCTTTAAAGAAGTCTATCCTGCTTCTACCTAGTAAACCGCCATTTATTTCCTCCATCAGCTCATCCCCCCCACAGCTATTACCTTTTGTATCACTCAACCCTTCCTCCTAGATTGTAAGCTCTAACGGGCAGGGCCCTCTGTTTCCTCTTGTACCAAATTGTATTGTAACTGTAATGTCTACCTTCATTTTGTAAAGCGCTGCGCAAACTGTTGGCGCTATATAAATAATCTACAAACTATGGTATACTGTATATACTAAAATTTATGGAGCGATGACACTATACTAGCAATGGCTGTGATCAGCAAATTATAGCGGGACTGTGATTGTGTGGCAGGCAATCTGGCTGGGAGGTACACTAACTGACACTGACATCTCCAGTGACACTGATACAGCGATCAATATTGATACTATCAGGGGCGGACTGACAACTCATGGGGCCCCCGGGCAATAGGGGATCATGGGGCCCCTGTGTTCTCGCCCACACCCAAAAAAGCCTATGAAAGAGCCAATGAAAGGTACCAGGGGCATCTCATGGGGCCCCCTACAGACCCCGGGCCCTCGGGCAGAGCCCGAGTGCTCGAATGGTCAGTCCACCCCTGGATACTATACACTGCCACTGTACTAATGACACAGGCTGGGAAAAGGCTAACATCTAGGGGCAATCAATGGGTAAACTTTGTGCCTAACAATGTGTAATGTGTGTGATATGTGCTGCTTTTACTTTACTGCACTGCTGTTTATTCTCCCTGCTTTGCAGGGAGAATAAGCAAACAGATCACTGTTCCCTGTACACAGAGTTCTGTGTTTTGAAACACAGAACTCTGTGTGTGATTGGCCACAGCTGATCAGCTGACTTCAGCCAAAATCATTGGCTGAAATTAGCTGCCAAACTCGTGCTGTGTCCAGTCCCAGCACAGGTTGGCAGGGGGCGCAGAAACCCAGAAGAAAGGTTGTGATGAAACAGTACACCACATGGCCTGTAGCTGCCACCCGTTCCCAGTACTACTGTGGGCAGGCTGCAAGTAGTTAAAATGTACTCTGAGCTACACCCGTGTGCATGAGCCCCTACTATGTACCGGAGTCACCAATAAGGCATCATTCACCTATCACAGAATAACCCTGACATGCGTGGACCTCACTTTTATAAGTCACTCTAACTGCTTCTAGTCCGCCCTATAGGAAAAGTACTGCTACAGGGTGGCACGGGTGCGCAGAATCATGTGTGTGTATATATATATATATATATATATATATATATACAGTGGGGATCGAAAGTTTGGGCACCCAAGCTAAAAATTTGTATTAATGTGCATAAAGAAGCCAAGGAAAGATGGAACAATCTCCAAAAGGCATCAAATTACAGATTAGACATTCTTATTATATGTCAACAAAAGTTAGATTTTATTTCCATCATTTACACTTTCAAAATAACAGAAAACAAAAAAATGGCGTCTGCAAAAGTTTGGGCACCCTGCAGAATTTATATCATGCACTGCCCCCTTTGCAAAGCTGAGACCTGCCAGTGTCATGGATTGTTCTCAATCATCGTCTGGGAAGACCAGGTGATGTCAGTCTCAAAGGTTTTAAATGCCCAGACTCATCTGACCTTGCCCCAACAATCAGCACCATGGATTCTTCTAAGCAGTTGTCTAGAAAACTGAAACTGAAAATAGTTGATGCTCACAAAGCTGGAGAAGGCTATAAGAAGATAGCAAAGCGTTTTCAGATGTCAATATCCTCTGTTCGGAATGTAATTAAGAAATGGCAGTCATCAGAAACAGTGGAAGTTAAAGCAAGATCTGGAAGACCAAGAAAAATATCAGACAGAACAGCTCGCAGGATTGTGAGAAAAACAATTCAAAACCCATGTTTGACTGCACAATCCCTCCAGAAAGATCTGGCAGACACTGGAGTTGTGGTACACTATTCCACTATAAAGAGATACTTGTACAAATATTGTCTTCATGGAAGAGTCATCAGAAGAAAACCTCTTCTACGCCCTCACCACAAAAATCATCGCTTGAACTTTGCAAATGAACATATAGACAAGCCTGATGCATTTTGGAAACAAGTTCTGTGGACCGATGAGGTTATAATTGAACTTTTTGGCCGGAATGAGCAAAGGTACGTTTGGAGAAGAAGGGGCACAGAATTTAATGAAAAGAACCTCTGTCCAACTGTTAAGCATGGGGTTGGATCAATCATGCTTTGGGGTTGTGTTGCAGCCAGTGGCACAGGGAACATCTCACGAGTAGAAGGAAAAATGGATTCAATAAAATTTCAGCAAATTTTGGATGGTAACTTGATGCCATCTGTGAAAAAGCTGAAGTTAAAGAGAGGATGGCTTCTACAAATGGATAATGATCCTAAACACACCTCAAAATCCACGGGGGATTACATCAAGAGGCGTAAACTGAAGGTTTTGCCATGTCCTTCACAATCTCCTGACCTCAAAATTGAAAATCTATGGATAGACCTTAAAAGAGCAGTGCGTGACAGACAGCCCAGAAATCTCAAAGAACTGGAAGACTTTTGTAAGGAAGAATGGGCAAAGATACCTCAAACAAGAATTGAAAGACTCTTGGCTGGCTACAAAAAGCGTTTACAAGCTGTGATACTTGCCAAAGGGGGCAGTACAAGATATTAACTCTGCAGGGTGCCCAAACTTTTGCAGACGCCATTTTTTTGTTTTCTGTTATTTTGAAAGTGTAAATGATGGAAATAAAATCTAACTTTTGTTGACATATTATAATAATGTCTAATCTGTAATTTGATGCCTTTTGGAGATTTTTCCATCTTTCCTTGGCTTCTTTATGCACATTAATACAAATTTTTAGCTGGGGTGCCCAAACTTTCGATCCCCACTGTATATATATATATATGTGATTTTTCCATTTCCAGGTAGGGAACGCATGCGCGCCCTACCCACGCTGCCATTTGCGGCCGTGGCTGTCAATCACCGGGTCCCAGTCGGTGATTACTCGCTAGAGCTCGGTGATTGCCGAGCATCTCCAATGGAGGGGAGAACTGTAAACAAAACAATTCTCTCCCCTCCAGCTCCTGAACACTGCTTTGCATGGCTGTGCATAGCAGTGTCATGCAAAGTAGTGTGCTTACAGTGAAGCACAAACACAGCACACAGTTATAAAGGCACACAGCACACAGTTAACCCTTTGATTGCCCCAAATGTTAACCCCTTCCTGCCCAGTGTGCTTAGTACAGTGTCAGTGCTTTTTATTAGCATTGATCACTGTATTGGTGTCACTGGGGATGTCAGTGACACCAAGGCAGTTCCCCCCAGTGTCAGAATGCCCTCTGCAGTCCCGCTATAAGTCTCTGATCGCCGCCATTACTAGTAAAAATAAATAAATAAAACATCCCAGTATATACAGTATACCGCCATTTGTAAACACTATAACTTTCATGTACACCAATTAATCTACACATATTGGGATTTTTTTTAGCAGAGACATGTAGCAGAATACATTTTGGCATACATTTATGACGAAATTTAATTTTTAAAATGTTTTCACTGGACATGTTTAATAGCAAAAAGTCAAAAATAGTGTTTTTTTCTCTAAATTGTCAGCCTTTTTTTATAGCGCAAAAAATTAAAAATGCACAGGCAATCAAATACTAAAGAAAGCTCCATTCATGGGAAAAAAGGACAAAAATGTAATTTGGGTGCAGCGTTGCATGACCGCGCAATTGTCAGTTAAAGTAAAGCAGCGCCGTAATGTAAAAAGTGACCTGGTCAGGAAAGGGGGTAAATCCTCAGGAGGGCAAGTGGTTAATTACCAATCTTTTAACCCTTTCCTCTGGGTATGCAGGGATGTTAGAAGAGTGATGCCAATGCAGTACACTCTATGGCCGCTGTACTGGATTATATGACTGTATGTGTGCGCTTTGCCGTAAAGACTCTTCCTTCTAGCCATTTATTTTCATCTCTCAATTCTTCTGCCTGCAAATACCTGATTGCTCATTCCTGCATCAGAACACTGCTGTCACTTCAATATTAGAACAATAATTTAAAAAAAGCCAAACTAGCTGCTTTAGGTGGCAGCTGGGTTCTGTGGACACTGGCTGAGCAGATTACTGGAGGTAATGGGATGCAGCTAACAGACAGTGATGATCCAGACACCAGACTGGTAGATGTTTGGTGCAATTCACAGCCCATGGATCCCAACAGACAGAGCACTTAGTGGTCCTGAGATCTGACTGCCACCTGAGCCATCCAGCTGCCTTTTTCTATCATTTCTGTAATGAACACAATGAGATCAGATTTAAAAAAAAGCCTTGAAGGAAGAAAGTCAGACAAACCTGCAGAGAACCCGAACCGTGCATATCACTGATAACATGTTCAGTATCACATGCCCACTGAGCCACTCACCAACATAACAAGATGAAATAATATTCTCAGCAATTCTCATCATTCTCACACTATCCCTACATTGTACCACATTGCACTATGCATACAGACACTATCCCCACATTGTACCACATTGCACTATGCATGCAGACACTATCCCCACATTGTACCACATTGCACTATGCATACAGACACTATCCCCACATTGTACCACATTGCACTATGCATGCAGACACTATCCCCACATTGTACCACATTGCACTATGCATACAGACACTATCCCCACCTTGTACCACATTGCACTATGCATACAGACACTATCCCCACATTGTACCACATTGCACTATGCATGCAGACACTATCCCTACATTGTACCACATTGCACTATGCATACAGACACTATCCCCACATTGTACCACATTGCACTATGCATGCAGACACTATCCCCACCTTGTACCACATTGCACTATGCATACAGACACTATCCCTACATTGTACCACATTGCACTATGCATACAGACACTATCCCTACATTGTACCACATTGCACTATGCATACAGACACTATCCCCACATTGTACCACATTGCACTATGCATGCAGACACTATCCCCACCTTGTACCACATTGCACTATGCATACAGACACTATCCCCACATTGTACCACATTGCACTATGCATACAGACACTATCCCCACCTTGTACCACATTGCACTATGCATGCAGACACTATCCCCACCTTGTACCACATTGTACTATGCATGCAGACACTATCCCCACATTGTACCACATTGCACTATGCATACAGACACTATCCCCACCTTGTACCACATTGCACTATGCATGCAGACACTATCCCCACCTTGTACCACATTGTACTATGCATGCAGACACTATCCCCACATTGTACCACATTGCACTATGCATGCAGACACTATCCCCACCTTGTACCACATTACACTATGCATGCAGACACTATCCCCACATTGTACCACATTGCACTATGCATGCAGACACTATCCCCACCTTGTACCACATTGCACTATGCATACAGACACTATCCCCACCTTGTACCACATTGCACTATGCATACAGACACTATCCCCACCTTGTACCACATTGCACTATGCATGCAGACACTATCCCCACATTGTACCACATTGTACTATGCATACAGACACTATCCCCACATTGTACCACATTGCACTATGCATGCAGACACTATCCACACCTTGTACCACATTGCACTATGCATGCAGACACTATCCCCACATTGTACCACATTGCACTATGCATGCAGACACTATCCACACCTTGTACCACATTGCACTATGCATGCAGACACTATCCACACCTTGTACCACATTGCACTATGCATACAGACACTATCCCCACCTTGTACCACATTGCACTATGCATGCAGACACTATCCCCACATTGTACCACATTGTACTATGCATACAGACACTATCCCCACATTGTACCACATTGCACTATGCATGCAGACACTATCCCCACATTGTACCACATTGCACTATGCATGCAGACACTATCCACACCTTGTACCACATTGCACTATGCATGCAGACACTATCCCCACATTGTACCACATTGCACTATGCATGCAGACACTATCCACACCTTGTACCACATTGCACTATGCATACAGACACTATCCCCACATTGCACTATGCATGCAGACACTATCCCCACCTTGTACCACATTGCACTATGCATGCAGACACTATCCCCACCTTGTACCACATTGCACTATGCATGCAGACACTATCCCCACCTTGTACCACATTGCACTATGCATACAGACACTATCCCCACATTGCACCACATTGCACTATGCATACAGACACTATCACCACATTGTTCCACATTGCACTATGCATGCAGACACTATCCCTACATTGTACCACATTGCACTATGCATACAGTCACTATCACTACATTGTTCCAGATTGCACTATGCATGCAGACACTATCCCCACCTTGTACCACATTGCACTATGCATACAGACACTATCACCACATTGTACCACATTGCACTATGCATGCAGACACTATCACCACATTGTACCACATTGCACTATGCATGCAGACACTATCACCACATTGCACCACATTGCACTATGCATACAGACACTATCCCCACCTTGTATCACATTGCACTATGCATGCAGACACTATCCCCGCCTTATACCACATTGTACTATGCATGCAGACACTATCCCCACATTGTACCACATTGCACTGTACATGCAGACACTATTCCCACCTTGTACCACATTGCACTATGCATGCAGACACTATCCCTACATTGCACTATGCATACAGACACTATCACCACATTGTACCACATTGCACTATGCATACAGACACTATCACCACATTGTACCACATTGCACTATGCATACAGACACTATCCCCATCTTGTACCACATTGCACTATGCATACAGACACTATCACCACATTGTACCACATTGCACTATGCATACAGTCACTATCCCTACATTGCACTATGCATGCAGACACTATCCCCACCTTGTACCACATTGCACTATGCATGCAGACACTATCCCCATCTTGTACCACATTGCACTATGCATGCAGACAATATCCCCACATTGTACCACATTGCACTATGCATGCAGACACTATCCCACATTGTACCACATTGCACTATGCATGCAGACACTATCCCCACCTTGTACCACATTGCACTATGCATGCAGACACTATCCCCATCTTGTACCACATTGCACTATGCATGCAGACAATATCCCCACATTGTACCACATTGCACTATGCATGCAGACACTATCCCACATTGTACCACATTGCACTATGCATGCAGACACTATCCCCACCTTGTACCACATTGCACTATGCATGCAGACACTATCCCTACATTGCACTATGCATGCAGACACTATCCCCATGTTGTACCACATTGCACTATGCATGCAGACACTATCCTTACATTGCACTATGCATGCAGACACTATCCCTATATTGCACTATGCATGGAGACAATATCCCCACATTGTACCACATTGCACTATGCATGCAGACACTATCCCCACCTTGTACCACATTGTACTATGCATGCAGACACTATCCCTATATTGCACTATGCATGGAGACAATATCCCCACATTGTACCACATTGCACTATGCATGCAGACACTATCCCCACCTTGTACCACATTGCACTATGCATGCAGACACTATCCCTACCTTGTACCACATTGGTGTCACTGGGCATGTCAGTGACACCAAGTCAGTTCTCCCCAGTGTCAGAATGCCCGCTGCAGTCCCGTTATAAGTCACTGATTGTCGCCATTATTAGTGTACAAAAAAAAACCATCCCAGTATATATACCGCCATTTGTAAACGCTATAACTTTCACGTAAACCAATTAATGTACATGTATTAGGATTTTTGTTTAGCAAAGACATGCAGCAGAATACATTTTGGCCTAAATTTATGATGAAATTAGATTTTTAAATTTTTTACTGGACATGTTTAATAGCAAAAAGTCAAAAATATTGTTTTTTTCTCAAAATTGTCAGTTTTTTTTTATAGCTCAAAAAATTAAAAATGCACAGACGATCAAATACCACTAAAAGAAAGCTGTATTTGTGTGAAAACAATGACAAAAATGTCATTTGGGTGCAGCGTTGCATGACCGCGCAATTGTCACTTAAAGTAACGCAGGAGTGTAATACAAAATAATGGCCTGGTCAGGAAGGGGGGTAAATCCTCTGGAGGGCAGGTGGTGAAAGCAGTAGTAAACCTCAGAAAAAAAAGAAAGAAAAGAAAAACCCTGCAAAGTAAAGGCATACTATGCTATACTATCACATTAAGAAGGAAACGCAGCCCGTGCTATCATGGCTCCCCGGGGCTTTCATCTATACCAGTGGTTCTCAACCTTTCTAATGCCGCGACCCCTTAATACAGTTCCTCATGTTGTGGTGACCCCCAACCATAAAATTATTTTCGTTGCTACTTCATAACTGTAATTTTGCAGTGGGAGGACTAGCGCCCCATCACTGATGTCGGTGGGATAAATAGTGCCCCATCGTTGGTGTCGGTGGGAGGAATAGCGCCCCATCGTGGGTGTAAGTGGGAGGAATAGCGCCCCATCGTGGGTGTCAGTGGGGGGAGGAATAGCGCCCCATCGTGGGTGTCAGTGGGGGGAGGAATAGCGCCCCATCGTGGGTGTCAGTGGGGGGAGGAATAGCGCCCCATCGTTCGTGTCAGTGGGGGGAGGAATAGCGCCCCATCGTTCGTGTCAGTGGGGGGAGGAATAGCGCCCCATCGTTCGTGTCAGTGGGGGGAGGAATAGCGCCCCATCGTTCGTGTCAGTGGGGGGAGGAATAGCGCCCCATCGTTCGTGTCAGTGGGGGGAGGAATAGCGCCCCATCGTTCGTGTCAGTGGGGGGAGGAATAGCGCCCCATCGTTCGTGTCAGTGGGGGGAGGAATAGCGCCCCATCGTTCGTGTCAGTGGGGGGAGGAATAGTGCCCCATCGTTGGTGTCAGTGGGGGGAGGAATAGTGCCCCATCGTTGGTGTCAGTGGGGGGAGGAATAGTGCCCCATCGTTGGTATTAGTGACACAAATGATGGGGCACTATCCCTTCCACTGACACCAATGATACTTACCTTGCTGACTCCTGCTCCAGCCTGGGCTCGCTCTCTCCCTCTCCCATCTACAGCCTGCATACCTGGCTGCAGCAGCAAAATTTGCACTTACCTGTCAGCTGTCTTCCTTCTCTGGCCGCTCTCTTCACTCGCTCCTGCAGCTCCCTCGATCTTCTTCGATCTCCGCGCGCTGCCGGTCGGCTCCTCCTCTCCAAGCTCCACCTCCTCACCGGTGATTGGCCGCCTGTGTGCCTCTCCTGATAGCTCAGTTCCAGTTCCGGTGGCCAATCAGCGGCGAGGAGGCGGAGCTGTTGAGTGATCCTGGAGGTGTGGCCAGGTTACAGGGGCAGCATATCATCCCGCCCACAGATCGCCTGAGACAGGAGCGGTGTCTCGGTTCCTAAGACCATCGGAAATGTGTTTTCCGATGGTCTTAGGCGACCCCTGTGAAATGGTCGTTCGACCCCCAAAGGGGTCGCGACCCCCAGGTTGAGAACCGCTGATCTATACCTGGTCTTCCTTCCGGGTTCGTAAGCTCTGCCTAGCTGACTGTCCGAGCCACGATGACGTCACTCCCATGTATGCATGCAGGAATCCCGGGCCACGGCACAGTGCTCTGAAGGAACGTCACGGGTATGCTATTCCTTCAGAGGACATGCGCCAAATATCAAAAAGGGTTAATATCTCCTAAATGGTGAACATTTAGGAGATATTAATTATAAGCCGACCTGTAGGTGACATGATTCAAGAACAGTTTACTAACACTTCAGGACCTAGCAGGACTTTTCTGACTAAAGTTTTACTTTAACCGTTTGCCTGCCACCCAAAGCAGAAATACTGCTACAGGGCAGCAGGGCTGTGCAGAATCACGTATACAGGGGCGGACTGACCATTCGAGCACTCGGGCACTGCCCAAGGGCCCGGGGTCAGTAGGGGGCCCCATGAAATGCCTCTGGTACCTTTTTTATAGGCTTTTTTGGGTGTGCTTTGAGTGTGGGCAAGGACACAGGGGCCCCATGATCCCCTATTTCCCGGGGGCCCCATGAGTTGTCAGTCCACCCCTGTACGTATATATACGTGATTTTGTATTTCCAGGTTCAGCTGTCAATCACCAGGTCCCAGCCAGAGATTCCTCCCTGGAACCCGGTGATCGCCGAGGAACACTGACAGGGGAGAGGACTGTATGTAAACAATGCAAATCTCTCCCCTGTCAGCTCTACACAGTAAATCACACACAGCACACATAGTAAAACAGCAGACAGCACACAGTTAACCCTTTGATCGCCCCAGATGTTAACCCCTTCTTGACCATTGTCATTAGTACAATGTCAGTGCTTTTTATTAGCAGTGATCACTATATTAGTGTCACTGGGGATGTCAGCGGCAGTTAGTCAGTCCCCCCAGTGTCAGCATGTCACCTTAGTAAAACACAACACAGTGCACACAGTAAAACACACATAGTACATTTTTAACCCTTTGATCACCCCAGATGTTAACCCCTTCCTGCCCAGTGTCATTAGTACAGTGTCAGTGCTTTTTATTAGCACTGATCACTGTATTAGTGTCATTGGGGATATCAGTGGCAGTTAGTCAGTTCCTACCCAGTGAAGCATGTCACCCTAGTAAAACACAACACAGTGCACACAGTAAAACACACACAGCACACAGTTAACCCTTTGATTGCCCCAGATGTTAACCCCTTCCTGCCCAGTGTCTTTAGTACAGTGTCCGTGCTTTTTATTAGCACTGATCACTGTATTAGTGTCACTGGGGATGTCAGTGACAGTCAGTTCCCACCCAGTGTCAGAATGCCCACCGCAGTCCCGTAATCCCGCTATAAGTCTCTGATCGCTGCCATTATTAGTATAAAAAAATAAATATTCCAGTAGATCTATTGCCATTTGTAAATTCTAACTTTTTTACTGGACATGTTTAATAGCAAAAAGTCAAAAAGATTGATTTTTTCTCAAAATTGTCGGTCTTTATTTATAGCGCAAAAAAAATGCAGAGATGATCAAATACCACCAAAAGAAAGCTCCATTTGTTAAAAAAAACCATAAATTTAATTTGGGTGCAGCATTGCATGGCCGCGCAAATGTCAGTTAAAGTAAAACTGCGCCATACCGCAAAAAATGGCCTGGCCAGGAAGGGGGGTAAGTAGTTAATGAACGCCTTTGTCACCGACATGTTTTAACCTTGAAGTGATAGGTGAATTGGAAGCTTGTGCTGTGCTACACAACGCCCTGAGCACCGTGTCACTGCAGACATTAGATGACAAGTCTTTGTTCCCGATCATTTTCCTCGGAGTTTGTATGTGTGGGAACATCTTGGAAAATTGGGCACATGATAATTAAGGTTAGGGTGAAATTCCTGTCCTAACCGCATTGAATTGGTGAGCGAATCCTGCGTCCTAATCATCCCGCCACAGCCTAGCACTGGACTGCTGGTACGGAAGGTATATTTATATAATGGGGACTGCTACTAACATAACATTTACAACAACATGCATGCTAATTATCTTGTGGGTTCAGGCAGTGTCTGTGGGACCAGAGGAATATATA
This sequence comes from Staurois parvus, assembly GCF_062004578.1. NCBI lineage: Eukaryota > Metazoa > Chordata > Amphibia > Anura > Ranidae > Staurois > Staurois parvus. The sequence goes on along the minus strand of NW_028317918.1, from coordinate 4,273,541 downwards.
CACTGTGAGAGAGAGACACAGCAATCACGGCACATTGTAAACATCTTAATAGGATATCATTATGTGTGCATTTGCTGTTTGCTTTGTATAGGATTTCACATAAATGACTTGTTACACAGAATAAAACCTTTTTTCTAAGGGAAGGTTCACACTTATTTGCATTTACCTGCTTTTACTTGCTTCTTTTTAGCTGCATTTTTATGTGTGCTTTTTTTTTCAAGGCAGGTTAACACTATCTGCAGAGAAAAATGTTTCATGTTTCTCCATGGGTAGTAATTGCAGCTGCCAGCCTTTGGGGGGCACTGTTTCCCCTCTTTTTTTAAAATTCTACAGTAGAATTCCTGGGAAAAATTTTTTTGTGCAGTGGAGCTGTGCCGGCACTGCATGGGTTAACTGCTTGTTTTGCTTTAGGGGAGAGAACAGCAGAGATATTCTCACCTAACCCGCCCATCCTCCCCACACAAGACCTGTCCCTTTGGCTCCGGCACCCCCTGCAGTCCAGTGGTCTTGGAAATGGACTGTTCCTGATGCCAGCATGCTCCATAGACAGGAACAGTCCACCACTGGACCATGGGGGAGAGTGTTTTTCCAGAGGATTGGCGGGGCAGATGAGTATGAGCTTTGTGCTTGCCCCTAGAAAAAACGAGCAGCTGATCGATGCAGTGGGGGCATAGACCGTAATGACCCTGTAATATATTTTTCATGAAACGGAACCGGACCCAGACCGCACTTGGGTATTTCCGTTAGACTCCCGCCTCCCTGTCTGAACACAAATCCCCGGACACCACCGCTGATCATGCAGGAAATAGACAGCACCAGATTCTTCTTAAGACAGGAAGTCAACTGCTTTATTTTAACACAAACACAAGATATATACACAGGGCGGGGAAATACAACCAGGAACAGGAAACACATCATCAGGCCCTCCCATTAGGGGAAAGGGCTGCAGAAACCACCCCCCACCAACCCAAGACACACAATAGAACAATGGAACAACCACATGGAATTAGACAATACAGGAACACATGCATCCCATAATAGTTTGCTGGCCAGCAAGACACAATAGAACAATGGGATGCAGCACATGGCAGTGAACAATGAACAACCCCCACACCAAACCTATACATGTCTACACAATATCAGGACAGAGCACCCTGTACCCCTAACAGGCACAGGGTGCCTTTACACATAAGAGGGATTGGGGAGATGATACAGGGGTCCCCCACCCCCAAAAATCACTCCCGTCACACATTTCTTATGGTGTTTTTCAGTTTCCTTTTTAATTTCCCCCTCACTATCATTTGTTTAGAACGAGTAGTGCACATTAATTATGATGTGTGGGCAGCACAGTGGCTAAATGGTTAGCACTTCTGCCTGGCAGTACTAGGGTCATTGGTTCAAATCCCAACCACGGCACCTCCTGCCTGGAGTTTGCATGTTCTCCCTGTGCCTGCGTGGGTTTTCTCCAAGTACTCTGGTTTCCTCCCATACTCCAAAGACATGCTGGTAGGTTAATTGGCTCCTGTCTAAATTGGCCCTAGTATGTGTATGTATGAATGTGAGTTAGGGACCTTAGATTGTACGCCCCTTGAGGGTTAGGGACTGATGTGAATGTACAATATATATGTAAAGCGCTGCGTAAATTGATGGCGCTATATAAGTAACTGAAATAAATAGATTATGTGTACTACTACACAAGGTATTATTATTATTATACAGGATTTATGTGGTGCCAACAGGTTGCACAGCGGTTTTCAATATAAAGGGAGACAGTACAGTTACAATACAATAAAATAGAAAAGGGCTAAGAGGGCCCTGCTCATAAGAGCTTACAATCTAATTGGTTAGCCCAAAATCTGTTTCTTTAGACTGAACAGTTTCCAAACTGTCCCATTCATAAAGGCTGTGAACTTGTTTGATCATTTAGGGAGGTGAAACCAAACCATATAAGTCAGCTACACAGGTTTGTCTGAAATAATAACAACCAAAAAAATAAATAAATAAATATATACACACAATTTATTTGTTTATTTATTTCTTTTCAGAATCCTTCAATCTGCAGCTTTTATAACATTGCAGTATTAGGCTGTTAGAGCAAAATAGCTCCCTCTTGCGGCTATTGTAGAGTAATGCAATCACTCTAATGACCACTCATGGTAAACGTCAAACATAATAGTAAAATGATATGGCTGGTAGGCTGTAAATTGAGATTTTGAACAATTGAATATGCAGTCAGGGAGGAAAGTGTCTGCAAGTCTATCGCTTATATTGCAGTTTCATAAACAGCAGCTGTGCAGCAATTATATAGTGAAAAAAAGTAGCCCAATGTTCCTTTTTCTTTTTTCAAGTGTTGGTTGGAAAGTATGATTAAACTGTATGTTCAGTTAGTGATATCACAGGTCTCAATCTACCTCATTAGTAAGCAATCTAGGGATATGATTGATTGGAAACTCTTGTCTACTTATTTGTTTGGTCTACGAATTCCACACAGATTCCTTTATATCTGGATCATCCAAAAACTGGCTAAATTTGGGGCGAGATAAAGACCGCATAAACCACTAAAACCTCCTGCAGTTTCAAGGTTGAGTCAGAGGATTATCCACGTTCATTCCTTGAAGTTTGTTTTTTAAACAGTGAGTTGTTTCAGTTTGTCTGGTCATAATTGTATATCATTGAGATAAATGGAAAACAAACTTTTTTGTTCTTAGTAAGGTAAGATTAGGGGTAAGGTATGGAGCAGTGATGGTGTGCCTAGAACTGTTCCTAGCAAGCTGTCAATTTTCATCTATTATCAATTCAAATCAGTTAGAATTATGAAAGATTTTTGCTGTTTGGTGGATATAGATTAATGCAATTTATGTTTCAAATATAGTTTTTCTGTAGTCTGTACTAAGTAAATTAAAGTGATTCTAAAGGTAATTTTTAAAAATAACAAACACATCATACTTACCTCCTTTGTGCAATGGTATTGCATAGAGCAGCCCCGATACTCCTCTTCTCAGATTCCCCCCCCCTCCCAGCACTCCTGCCCCCCCCCACTGCGAACCCCCATAGCAAGCCGCCTGTGCTGGGGGCACTTGTGTGTGCTTGATCCTGAGCTGGCTCTGTGTGCCCATTGACACACGGAAAGCAGCTCAGCCTCACTCCTCGCTGTCTCCTCACTGGCTGTGATTGACAGACAGCCAATGACTCCTGCTGCTGTCGCTGAACCAGTGAGATAGAGGTAGAGAGTGGAGAGAGCCTTTGCTCTCGTGCATAGCGCTGAATCAAGATCAGGTTCAAGTAAGATGGTGCTGGAGGGGGGGGGAGCTGTAGGAGAAGATGTTTTACCTTAATGCAGAGAATGCATCAAGGTATAAACCTTCTGCCTTTGGAACCTTTTTAAAGTGTATGTAGCACCTACTTATCCCTAGGCAGGGGTTGAGAACCCCCTGGTGGCTAGTGGGCTAGTGTTCCACCTCAAGGTGAAATTAGTGACTCTTTCTGCAATGGAAGAAATTGGACACCAGTCACTTTAGAACATTTAATATAGTTTACTATAGAACCATAAACTCAGGGAGAAGGGGGCTTAGGGCACAGGATACCTGGAAAGTGACCAAAAATGCAGACTCTAGTCACAGTCAATACAGAAGAAAGGCATGTAAGCCAGAACCAGCACTGTGTACTCTTCAGACTGTGTAGCCTCTTTAGGTTAGCACATATACCCCCTTGGATGAGCCTCCAGAACTCCCTGCAATGTTCTCTAGCAGTTGCTTCTACCCAGCTCTTCAGACAGTGTTCACCCTTGGTGCCCCAGTCTAGGTGGTCCAAACTCTCCAGGCCTCAGACCCAAGCCTCTTTTCTGATAAAAGCCCTCCCTAAGGCAGGCTTGGGAGGTAGTGGCCTCAAACACACATCCTTCCCTCTGGGGAGAAGCCCAGGAGGCAAGAGAACTACAAGAAGGTCGCCCCAAATAGTTGTACATTCTTTCAGCATGCATCACTGGCAATATACCTCCTAGTAGTTGGCTAGAGAGACATGCTGTGTATCTTTCCAGCAGCTGTACATTTAGGCTAGGGAAACTATTGCTGAAGGCAAGGTTCCTACACATGTAGATATAGCCAAAATATTTTTTTTTATATATATATATATTCAGTAGAAAACGGAAGGATTTCACCTCTATCAGTTTTTGGGATTTTTTTTGCTCTGTTTCCTATTAGTGAGGTTTCCCATCACATCCTGTTCAAGAAATGCAACAAGAAGTGAAAAGAAATATCTACAAACGGATACTTTTTGACAGTTGTCACTAAAATAGATAATTCAAAACATATGACGTACTAAAGTGAGAAATCGATATGTAAAATATAAATATGTAAAAAAATAAACAGTCCAACATATATTAAAAGTCCATGCAAAACAATGTGTCCACCACTTGTGTATTCTTTCAAATAATAGTGCTCTTCAAACTAAAAATCACCCAAGTGATCCTTCCACCACAGCACCTTATGAGTGTGACGCAACAGAGAAGTCAAAACACGCTTAAATGTAGATCCTATGTTCAAAAGCCTCCCTTTGATGGGCATTCAACATTCCTCAGCTTCACATATGCTAAGTAACCCGCATGGAAGAAAAATATATTTGAAATATATTTTAAAAATATTCTTCCCAAATATATTGACATTTTTGATATTTAACCATTTCCATACCGGGCACTTTTACCTCCTTCCCTCCCAGGCCATTTTTCAGGTCTCAGCGCTCTCACACTTTGAATGACAATTGTGCGGTCATACGACATTGTACCCAAATTAAAATTTTATTTTCTTCACACAACTAGAGCTTTCTTTTGGTGGTATTTAATCACCACTGGGGTTTTTATTTTTTGCTAAATTAACAAAAAAAGACTGAAAATTTTGAAAAAAAAACACGTTTTACTTTGTTTCTGTTATAAAAGTTTGCAAATAAATAATTGTTCTTCATAAATTTAGGCCAAGATGTATTCTACTACATGTCTTTGGTGAAAATAACCCAAATTAGGATGTATGTTTTAGTTTGTACGAAAGTAATAGAGTTCACAAACTATGGTATAGATCTGAATATTGATCAATCCTGAAGTACTGACAGCCAATCTAATTTCTTGAGGTCCAAGAATGTCAGAACAGTACAGATATCCCCCAAATGACCCCTTTTTGCAAAGTAGACAGTCCGACGTACTTCATAAGAGGCATGGCGAGTTTTTTGAAGTTGTATTTTTTTTGTCATAATTTTTTCGGTAAATGAGAAAATTACAAACATTATTTCCACAATTTTTTTTTTTTACATACTGTCACCAGTGCAGTACAGCATCATCACATAACTGGCATGGCGGTGATCAGGGACACTGACTGGTGACAGTATGAAAAAAAAAAAAAAATTAAATTTTTAAAAAAAAAATTTATTTTAAATTTTTTATTACATTTTTTTTTTAAAGATTTTTTTTCATACTTCACTCTGACCAAAGTAGTACAATGTTACCATAGTAACACTGTACTACTTTGGGGAAGTGATCCGTATTTTTTTTTTTTTACACAATTTGCTTATTCAATATATTTCAAAATATATTTCAATAAATTTTTAAATTTTTATTTAATTTTATTTTATTTTAAAAATATATTTTTAAAAATATTTTTCATATATTTTGTAATATATTAAAAACGCATTTCAACATGCTTACTTGTATACTGCATGTTGAAATGCGTTTTTAGTCATTTCTAAGATCAACAAAACCAGAGGCTGTGATTTATGAATTAGGAAATTAGGCATCACAACTAAGGCTTCATGCACACAGCCAAACACTATGCAGAGTCTTCATAACGCCCTTCCCGGGGCCCACTGTCACCATGTGCAGCCGCACATTGAGATACATGTACAATAAATTCAGATTTACACAAGACAACTAAAGACTTAATGTCCTTTGTTAGGACAGACTGTAGTTTATTTACTAAAGCTGGAGAGTGCAAAATCAGGCACACTTCTGCATAGCAACTAATCAGCCTCCAGGTTTTGATGCCAAAGCTTAACTGAACAAGCTGAGGTTAGAAGCTGATTGGTTTCAATGCAGAAGTGAGCCTGATTTTGCACTCTCCAGCTTTACTAAATAAACCCCACTGTTTACATCTAGTTTGCAAGTGATAATGAGATCTGCTAAAATAGTACTGACAGGGTTAATTGTGGCAAATTTAACTCACTGGCTCCCTACATAGAAGGGAAAAACTAGGTGGGATACTTAAGCAAGTAAAAATTGAAGCAGCAATTTAATATACACTCGTTGGCCTCATTATTAGGTAACGTTCAATTGCTTGGTAACACAACTTGCTAATTAGCAGATCTCATGGCAGCAATGCATTTAAGCATCTAGATGTGGTGACGATGACTTACTGGAGTTCAAACCAAGCATCAGAATGGGGAAGAAAGGGTATTTAAGTTTCGCTGAATGTGGCATGGTTGTTGGTGCCAGACGGGCTGGTCTGAGTATTTAAAAAAATGCTGATCTACTGGAATTTTCACATACAACCATCTCTTGGGTTTACAGAAAATGGTCCAAAAAAGAGAAAATATCCCATGAGCAGCAGTTGTGTGGATGAAAATGCCTTGTTGATGTCAGATGCCAGAGGAGAATGGGCAGACTGGTTCGAGGTGATAGAAAGGCAACAGTAACTCAAATAACCACTTACAACCAAGGTATGCAGAATACCATCTCTGAATGCACAACACATCAAACCTTGAAGCAGATGGGCTACAGCAGCAGAAAACCACACCGGGTGCCACTCCTGTCACCTAAGAACAGGAAACAGAGGCTACAATTCACACAGGCTCACCAAAATTGAACAATAGAATATCGGAAAAGTGTTTCCTGGCCTGATGAGTCTTGTTTTTAGCTGCGACATTCAGATGGTGGGGTCAGAATTAACAACATGAAAGCATGGATCCATGCTGCCTTGAATCAAGGGCTCAAGCTAGTGGTGGTTGGTGTAATGGTGTGGGGGATATTTTCTTGGCACACTTTGGGCCCCTTAGTACCAGTTGAGCATCGTTTAAACGCCAAGGCCTACCTGAGTATTGTTGCTGACTATGTACATCCCTTTATAACTACAGTGTCCCCATCTTCTGATGGCTACTTCCAGCAGGATAATGCACCATGTCACAAATCTCAAATCATCTCAAACTGGTTTCTTGAACATGACAATGATTTCACTGTACTCCAATGGCCTCCACAGTCACCAGATGTCAATCCAACATAGCACCTCTGGGGTGTGTATGGAACGGGAGATTCTCATGGATATGTAGTCGACAAATCTGCAACAACTGATGATGCTATCATGGACCTGAATCTCTGAGGAATATTTCCAACACCTTGTTGAATTTATGCCACAAAGAATTAACCTCCCTAACGATCTGATTATGTCCATATTTCTGTGCTCAAAGTGGTACTTTTTTTGCATGGAAATATGTATTTTTTTATTGTAGGCCTGTAATTTTTAGGAATAACTCACTGAAATCTGTCCGAACAAGAGTTAGTAAACATCCCGGGTATGATAAAATTTGAAACACGAAATCATAAATTATAATTTAATAAATAATCATAAAAAATAATAATATATTAATAATAAATTTAATTCAATAATATAATCAAGCCAAAAACACAGAAATTTGAAATATAGCGCCAAGTTCGCACATCACTGAGCAAAGTCGCAAAATCGTTTTCAGTGTCTGATGATGAATTTCCCCACAAATCATTATCACTCAATTCTGCAAGTAGTTCTAATTTACTATCGCTGTTCTCTAGCTGGTCTAAAACCGCTTTTGACCTAAAGGGGCGCTTTTTGGACGCCATGGACGTTTCTCAGTTTCCAGGCAGAAAGAACAGTAAAAATGCAGGCAGGGCACAGGACAAAGCACTAGGGACAAAATGTATGTGAAATGGTTTGATACAGTAATGTTTTACTATGTGATTTTAGTGATTGTCACTTTTTACATTTTCAAATTTCCCGCCATTTCTGTCCCCCGTACGTCCTGGCGTTGCAGGGGATGGAACCCAGAAGACAGATGCCAGCATCGGCCAGAGGACATTGCCGGGGACACTGCAGGAGGGACATCGTGGGAGCGAAGGACAAGGTAAGAGAAGAACAGATCCAGGAGCAGCGCCGCATGGTAAGCCCAGTGTAGCTCGGGGTTACCTCTTTTGGTGCTGAAACTTTACTCCAAGCTACACTCTGGAATACCGCCGGGGAGGCTACGGCAGTTCTGAAGGCAAAAGCAGTTCAACCCGTTACTAGCAAGGTGTACCTAATAAAGTGGCAAGTAAGTGTATATAAAGTAGGTGTTATCCCGCTTTTGCTGAAAAAGTGGAAATACATTTAGTAAGCATGCAATCACCCTAGGTATCATTTCTCTCAATGTATTGATTACTATATATCTTAGTGTTGTTATACTTTGATTAAGGTCACACTCAACAGAGATGCCTTGACCTAACAGTGTGGCTTACAAATGTTTGAAACAGGATTTTTTTGGGCTTCCAAACTTGATTGCTGAGGATTACTTTGCATTGCTCATTTGGTAGTAGAAGGTGGAATAATAATATTAGTAGGGTTAAACCTTGAAATTACTAGGAGCCTTACATGTAACAAGGTGTCACATGGATAAGTGAATTGTAGGCAATCCACATATTCAGATCATGTATATCTTCTCCAGGGATCCTTAAGTCACTCTGATTAGAAGTGATAACAGCTTACGGTTTAATCATATAAAGTACACATAGCTGGTGACCCAACAAGGTTGTAAGCCAGGCCCTCAGACTATCAACTTTAATTTCTCATCTAATTATGGAAACATGTCATCAGAAAAAAATTAGAGGATAAAAAATAACGTACACCAGAATGAGGAAACATTGAGGAGGGAGATCTACTTTAATTAAACTGTGGCACCTAAAGATTTACTTTTGTAAAAGGGATATTTGATTTTAAGTGGATATGACAGTTTTAAGGAAAATACAATATATACAGTATAAACAGTATGTATGTCTTTTTTTTTCAGCCACGTATCGCTTGTCTTGAGTAAAGCAATATCTATTCCAAAAGATAATGGTGACAATGCAGTTATTGGTCAGAATACCGAATGAGGCCTGAATTGGGAAATAAACGTATAAATTAGATGCATAAAACAGTGGAAATTATTTGCGTAGTGCCCTCTTAGTGCAACTAGGAGAAGATAGATCCTAATGGTTAGTCAGGAGTTGGTTAGCAGCTCAGGTGTAATAGCCAGAGGGGTCAAATTATGGTGAGGGCTGAGAGGCTCTGCAGGCTAGCCCCTCTGGAATTTCCCCCTGCTCTGAGTCTTTCAGAAGAGGGCCTTAGAGGCAGTGAGTGGATCTGAGAAGTGGTTGGCTGCACTCTTGAGGGACCTCAGCCAATCCTCAACAGAAGGCTTGACAAGGGGCTGGCACTCCCTTAAATTTGTAGGAGCCTGCTCAGTAGCAGGAGTGTGAGAGAGGTGTAGAGAGAAAGCTGAAGTAAGCCTTGTGAGATGAGGCCTGCCTGTGAGCCTGGAGCTGAAAAGGAGGAAAACTCACTGGCCCCCTAAGAGAGGACCACCTGCATGGCAGGGATATAGCAGCCCACAAGGGGTACAGGAGAGGATCTGAGTGAGTACACCTGTACCCACTGGGCAGATAGGGGAAGGAGCACTCTGGTGGGAAACCAGTATAGCCCCTTACTTGTGACTGTTCACCTCAGTTAAAGGGACAGGAGCCAGATTCCATGCTCAGGAAGAAAGTCTTCAGTTTGCTGAGTGAAAAGTAGTTAATCTTGGGTCTGGGGTGGTACAACCAAGAGCTGCTGGCTAGGACTCCAACAGAGACTGTGTTACTACAAGAAGGAGACATTATGAATAGTTCAGGAAGTTGTTTTCAGATATCAGTTCCCTTGGGCATCCTATACCCCCCTTACCATATCCAAGTTCTAATCCCCTCAATAAAATAACAAAACCAACATTTAAGGATTGATTTCTTTCTGTGGATGAAAGCTTGTGAGGAAAATGCTGAATGACTGGCTGTGCGGGACTATAGGGGGACCTAATTGTCTAGCAACCCACAAGGGGGTAGTTCTACAGTTGAATACAAGTTATAAAAACCAAACCTCCAATATGTTTCCAAAATTATTAACATTTCAGGCATCTATTTATCCTGCCAGTACAGTTGGATGATTTTAAATTCCTCAGTTTAGAGCAAGGTTACACCAAAGATATCATTACAGATTCTGAAATCTTGACGAGAAGCATTGAGAGCATGTAAAGCACTTTTATCCTGGTGGGCAGTCATGTTTGAACAGGAAGGGGCAATCTCTACACTGTTCCCAGAAAGGTGAGAGCATGAAATTGTCCAAAATGTCTTGGTATACTGGTTCCTTAAGCGTTCCCTTCACTGGAACTAAGGGGCAAAGCCCAACCCCTGAAAAACAACCCCACACCATAATCCCCCCTCCACCCAACTTTACACTTGGCACAATGCAGTCAGGCAAGTACCGTTCTCTTGGCAACCACCAAACCCAGACATCAGATTGCTAGACAGAGATGCGTGATTCATCACTCCAGAGAACACGTCTCCACAGCTCTACAGTCTAGTGGCGATGTGCTTTACACCACTGCATCCGATGCTTTGCATTACACTTGGTGATGTAAGGCTTGGATGCAGCTGTTTGGCCATAGAAACCCATTCCATGAAGCTCTCTACACACTGTTGTTGTGCTAATCTGAAGGCCACACAAAGTTTGGAGGTCTTTAGCTATTGACTCTGCAGACAGTTGGGGACTTCTGCGCTGTGTTGTCTTCAGAATGCGCTGACCCCGCTCTGTCATTTTACATGGCCTACCACTTTGTGGCTGAGTTGCTGTTGTTCTCAGTTGCTTCCACTTTGTTATAATACCACTAACAGTTGACCGTATAATATTTAGTAGCAAGGAAATTTCACAAATGGACTTTTTGCACAGGTGGCAACCTATCATGGTACCACGCTTGAATTCACTGAGCTCCTGAGAGTGACCCATTCCTTCACAAATGTTTGTAGAAGCAGTCTGCATGCCTAGGTGCTTGATTTTATACACCTATAGCCATGGAGCTGATCGGAACACCTGAATTCAATGGTTTGGAGGGGTGTCCCAAAACTTTTGCCAATATACAGGTGAAACTCGAAAAATTAGAATATCGTGCAAAAGTTCATTTATTTCAGTAATGCTACTTAAAAGGTGAAACTAATATATGAGATAGACTCATTACATGCAAAGCAAGATAGTTCAAGCCGTGATTTATCATAATTGTGATGATTACGGCTTACGGCTCATGAAAACCCCAAATCCACAATCTCAGAAAATTAGAATATTACATGCAATCAATAAAACAAGGATTTTACATAGAACAATATTGGACCTCTGAAAAGTATAAGCATGCATATGTACTCAGTACTTTGTTTGGGCTCCTTTTGCAGCAATTACTGCCTCAATGCTGCATGGCATGGAAGCTATCAGCCTGTGGCACTGCTGAGGTGTTATGGAAGACCAGGATGCTTCAATAGCGGCCTTCAGCTCTTCTGCATTGTTCGGTCTCATGTCTCTCATCTTTCTCTTGGCAATGCCCCAAAGATTCTCTATGGGGTTCAGGTCAGGCGAGTTTGCTGGCCAGTCAAGCACAGTAATCCCACGGTCATTGAACCAGGTTTTGGTGCTTTTGGCAGTGTGGGCAGGTGCCAAGTCCTGCTGGAAAATGAAATCAGCATCCCCATAAAGCTTGTCTGTGGAAGGAAGCATGAAGTGCGCCAAAATCTCCTGGTAGAAGGCTGCGTTGACCCTGGACTTAATGAAGCACAGTGGACCAACACCAGCAGATGACATGGCTCCCCAAATCAATACAGACTGTGGAAACTTCACACTGGACTTCAAGCATCTTGCAGTGTGTGCCTCTCCATTCTTCCTCCATACTCTGGGTCCTTGGTTTCCAAATGATATGCAAAAGTTGCTCTCATTAGAAAAGAGGACTTTGGACCATTGAGTAACAGACCAGGTCTGTTTTTCTTTAGCCCAGATAAGACGCTTCTGACGTTGTTCGTTGTTCAGAAGTGGCTTGACAAGAGGAATACATTTGAAACCCATGTGCAGGATCCGTCTGTGTGTGGTGGCTCTTGATGCACTGACTCCAGCCTCAGTCCACTCCTTGTTAAAGTCCCCAACACTTTTGAATGGCCTTTTCCTGACAATCCACTCCAGGCTGCGGTCATCCCTGCTGCTTGTGCACCTTTTTCTTCCACACTTTTCCCTTCCACATAACGTTCTATTAATGTGCTTTGATACAGCACTTTGGGAACATCCAACTTCTTTTGCAATTCCCTTTTGAGGCTTTCCCTTCTTATGGAGGGTGCCAATGATGGTTTTCCGCACAACTGTCAGGTCGGCAGTCTTTCCCATGATTGTGATTCCTACTGAACCAGACTGAGAGACCATTCAAAGGCTCAGGAACCCTGTGCAGGTGTTATGGCTTAATTATCTGATTAGAGTGGGACACTTTGAGCCTAGAATATTGCACCTTTTCACAAAATTCTAATTTTCTGAGATTGTGGATTTGGGGTTTTCATGAGCTGTAAGCCATAATCATCACAATTATGACAAATCTTGGCTTGAACTATCTTGCTTTGCATGTAATGAGTCTATCTCATATATTAGTTTCACCTTTTAAGTTGCATTACTGAAATAAATGAACTTTTGCACGATATTCTAATTTTTTGAGTTTCACCTGCACTCTAAAAAATAATGTTTTGGCTCAACAAAAAAAATGAACGCAACAGTTTGCATCAAGCTTTTTAAGTTATGACAATGTCTGGTGAAATTAAGTTGAAGCAACAAACTACATTGCATTGAGGTAATTAGCTTTTCTGATAGAAATGAATGCATTTTTATTCACCGCCAACTTAATTACTGGCATTATAAACACATGTTTTCAAGTTGAGTACTTAAACATATTAAGTTAATTCAAATAGTTTTTCCAGTTTTTATAAGAAACCTTCAAGTCACGTGTACTTAATTGCTACAATTATGAGCAAGTTTTTTAAAGTTAAAAAGCAGTTAAAAATCAAGTTGATCCAAATTGATTTTCTGTATTAGTTTTTAGCTTTGTTTTTTTTATACTAGCTTTCAAAAATGAATTAATCAGTTTAGGCTTACACTAGAATGTGTTGCAGAAACCCCGCAATCTGTGTGCATTTCGCGCACCGCATTCAAATCGCACTACACTTGCAGTCTGCAGTGGATGTCAGTGTTGCAAACACAGTGCATTTGCCGGCACCAGATTGCATGGTACAAAACAAAACATGCAATCTGGTTGCACTGTGGTTCACAAATTGGTGCATGCATGTCTTTGGTGCGATGTGGTGTGATTTGAGCTCATTCAAAATGAATGGGCTCAAATTGCATTACACTGAACCACATGTGAATTGCACAGGAATGTGTTGCAGTTCCTTTGTGATTCACATGCACTTCATTGTGTGAACCAAGGCCCAACAATCCAATTGTTAAACAATTGACATTTTTTGCACACCAAAATCAAATCCTTAAAGTTGTACTGATGAACGAGTAAGCACTTTGCATTAAGATTTTTTTAATATTGTCTGTCTGGTGCAGAAACTGTTTCTCTACAAGACCTTTGCTATATTGTGCAACAAATTGTGGCAATATAGTGAAGCTATTGGAGGATACTGAAAATTGATATTTTGTGAGCTTTCTTACAATTTGCTATATTCTTTCCGCATTACCCTGCGACAACCATTTTGTGAACTGAAATAAAAGTGAAAAATGTCATCTAAGTATGACTGTGCTATGGAACACATACGTTCTTCAGAGAATACTGTACTTGAGACCCATTACTTTAGCACTGGCTTTCAGTCCATCAAGTTCAAGGAACAGTTTTTGAAACAACTGAGACTTGATTTGTGTTAAGTGAATGGGGGTGGAGACTTGCAATGCAGCTCTCAATGTAGAGCAAAATTAAGTTACCAAGTCAAATTTATTAAGGTACCTTAACTTAAATTTCATTATACAACAATGAATGCAGAAATGTAACTGTACATGACACACAATATTAAGTTGATGTAATTTCCAACATTATCATTTCAACACAACTCATGAAAGTAGGTTTTTAAATGAAAAAGTTTATTTAAACCAATAAATTAGGATTTTTATCTTGGAAATACACATTTAATTAAGTGGTGGTAACAGGTCGCTTGAGTTATTTTTTAGAGTGTGTAGTGTACTTCAATGGATTTTCTGCACATTATGCACATTGCAGTTTGATATATATGTTTTTTTTTATATTAACAATTTTTATTGGTGTTCATGAAATTACAAACAGTATATTTAAAAAGGATAAAGAGAAAGAATAAACATAACAGAAAGATACATCGATGGCAAAACTACAAATGGTCAGGACCAGTGGAATCATAAAATAGCAGTGTAAAGGTTATCAGGGCCTTACAATTTGGGCCGGCATAGAGGAAGTAAAGGTATCCCATGGGAGCCAAATCATCTCAAACATAGCAAATGAACAACGATATATATGTTTACTGTAAAGTGATTTACATGGTAGGGATATTTTAGCTTATGCATTGTTGGGAGTAGGGCTGTTCTTCAAGAAACAATGTCTGCACCATGGGGGGCACATGGTCAGCCAAAATTTGTACATAGTCACTGGCAGTGACTCTACCTTTCAAAGTGATGATGGGGACTGCAGAATACCAAGATATGGCTGCCCAAGCCGTGATTGCTCCACCACCATGCTTTACCACAAGTCATTCTGTCTTTTGGCATAAGACAGTCCTGGTCATAAGCTTGGTATGGTGTTCGCCACATGTAAACACATCCGTTGGTTGGGAATAGTGTGAAGCTCTATTCAGTGGAATATATTACCATCTTCCACTGATTGATAGTCCACTATTAATGGGTGTTGCACCACTCTCTCCATCTTCTGAGCATTAATATTGGTCATTAGTGGTTTGGCAATTGCAGCTCGCCTGTGAATGTTTTACCTATGGAGTTCACTCCTCACAGTTTTTGTAGACATGGGCTTTGGAAGACTGAGATTGAGCTCTTTTGACTCTTTCAGTTGGTTGGCTGACTATGTTGACCGTGCTTATGCTTATCAGACGATGTTTTCCCTAAAACTCTATATGCCATCATAACCTTTGATACTGTACCTCACGACACGGCAAATAAATTGGCAACTTCAGTCACAGTCACCAGCTAAGCAGGCGCAATTTACCCTCTGAAGCTCAGTAAGCTCTGATAGGACTCCATATTACTAGCAACGCACGTATTAAATGACAAAAGTGAGACTTCCCACCTTTTAGCTAGGTGTCTCATCACACAGCGTAAGCAAAAGAATGTTACATCACTTCTGCTTTCAGTGCAAAACATGACGTCACTTTCACATCTGCAAATCATGTAGTGTTTCTATATTTGTGTCCAACCCCTGTATATTGGTTCCTTTTATTAGTAATTTTGTTACAGACATATACATTATCAACATAGTAACGAAAAACAATACATGTGTAGAATATAAATAAAGAAATAAAAAAATATATATAGTTCTACTGATAAAAAAGAAAAATCTTGCATTAACTCTAACTATTTATGAACTAGAAAAGCTACAATTTTTATGGAAATTGCGTGAAGTGTTCTTGCCTCCACCAGTAGTCTACAACTGGAGTGGGCAGAGTAACTGGGTGGAGTGGCTTGTCACTCTGCTGCCTGCTCAAACACCTGGGTTCCTATGGCAACTCACTCTACAGCAAGGGCAGAAAAGAGAGGTTAAAAACAAACTGCTCACTTCACTGGCAGTTGCCATCTTTAAACGGTTGTAGTTTAAAACTTATAAATCCTACACCGAAGAGCTTTATATTGTGAGAATCACAAGACCCAGACCTACATTTTGATGCATAGTATGTCTCTGAAATATTAAAAATGAAGGCACAGTCGCAGTTTAGAAATTGCCCTTCAAATTTGAGGTGGCTAGAGTGGAGTTTCAATGAATGTCAATGGGCGGCGTGAGTTGCAAACAAATGGTCATATTGTAAAAACTATCAGGACTATGGCTTAGCCGTGGACATTTTTAGTGGCAGCAGGGATAGCTGAACGTTTTGATATAAGATTTGTGTAGGTGGGCTTGCAAATGAGGGAGTGATGGCAGTTTAGAAATCATGTCCTGATTTTTCAGCTCACACTCTAGCTTTTGTCAGCTCCCACTCTAGTTTTGAACATTCCGCCATTCATTCCTATGGGACCAATTTCACCACAAAAACACTGATATTTTGTGAACCATTCGGCGAAACATTCCACAAAGTAATAGCACACCAATCGGAAACAATCTGCACGTTTCGGTATATTACTTGTCTATGTAGTGTAAAAACTGTGGGAGGAGTTAGGGTGGTACATTTGGCTATAATAATAAGAATATACAGTATATGTGAGATAACAGTAAGTGGTCTTGCCATGCAAGAACACTTAATCAGTAAATGTGGCATTTACCAAAAATTCTGTGCAGAATGTACAGTGGATATAAAAAGTCTACACACCCCTGTAAAAAAGTCAGGTTTCTGTGATGTAAATAAATGTAAATAATTTCCACCTTTATTGTAACCTATAAACTGTACAACTCAGTTGAACAACAAACTGAAATCTTTTAGGTGGAGGGAAGTAACAATAAAAAACTAAAATAATATGGTTGCATAAGTGTGCACACCCTTAAACAAATACTTTGTTGAAGCACCTTTTGATTTTATTCCAGCACTCAGTCTTTTTGGGTATAAGTCTATCACCATGGCACATCTTTGAATTGGCAATATTTGCCCACTCTTCTTTTAAAAACACTCCAAATCTGTCAGATTGTGAGGGCACCTCCTGTGTACAGCCCTCTTCAGATTACTCCACAGATTTTTGATCTGATTCAGGTCTGGGCTCTGGCTGGGCCATTCCAAAACATGAATCTTCTTCTGGTGAAGCTATTCCTTTGATTTGGATGTATGCTTTGGGTCCTTGTCATGCTGAAAGATGAAGTTCCTCTTCATGTTCAGCTTTCTAGCAGAAGCCTGAAGGTTTTGTGCCAATGTTGACTGGTATTTTGAACTTTTTATAATTCCCTCTACCTTGACTAAGGCCCCACTTCCAGCTGATGTAAAGCAACCCCAAAGCATGATGCTGCCACCACCATGCTTCACTGTGGGTATGGTGTTCTTTTGGTGATGAGCAGTGTTGTTTTTGCGCCAAACATATCTTTTGAAATTATGGCCAAATAGTTCAACCTTGGTTTCATCAGACCAAAATACATTTTCCCACATGCTTTTGGGAGACTTCAGATGTGTTTTTGCAAAATTTAGCCAGGCTTGGATGTTTTTCTTTGTAACATTGTACTACTTTGGGGAAGTGATCAGTATTTTTTTTTTTTTACACAATTTGCTTATAGCAAAGAATTACTTTGCTATAAGCAAGCATTTACCTGAATGACATCGATTCATTCAGGGTTTTTTTTTTGTGCTTAGCTGTGATTTGGCCACGGCTATTCACATGACACAGCTGGGCTGTGATTGGCCCAGCTTGTGCATGTGATTGCTCTGACCATTCACAGCTAGACACACTAGTATACAATGGATGACATGAAAGGAAGCCATCCATTGTATAGAACTGTCATGTGACCTGCTGTGATTGGTCACAGCAGGTCACATGGTACCGGCACCGGGGCCTGTACTGAGATCTGTCATCGGCCGTGTCCGAGGTACACGGCCGGTGACAGATCGCGCCGCTGCGCGGCTCTGTGGGCACGCCATATGGTGTCTACCCGGAGGGACGAGGGGTTTTGCAGGCCACCATCTGGCTATAGGCCGGGCGGGAACCTGTTAATGTTGCTCTAGGCTTCTTGGCAGCCTGGCAGACCAGTTTTCTTCTCATCTTTTCATCAATTTTGGAGGGATGTCCAGTTCTTGGTAATGTCACTGTTGCACCATATTTTCTCCACTTGATGATGACTATCTTCACTGTGTTCCATGGTATATCTAATGCCTTGGAAATTCTTTTATACCCTTCTCCTGACTGATACCTTTTAACAATGAGATCCCTCTGATGCTTTGAAAGCTCTCTGCAGACCATGGCTTTTGCTGTAGGATGCGACTAAGAAAATGTCAGGAAAGACCTACTAGAACAGCTGAGCTTTATTTGGGGTTATTCAGAGGCACTTTAAATGATGGCAGGTGTGTACTGATTCCTATTTACCATGATTTTGAATGTGATTGCTTAGTTGTACCGTTTATAGGTCACATTAAAGGTGGAAAAAGTTCTGAAATGATTTATCTTTGTCTCATTTTTTTACATCACAGAAACCTGACATTTTAACAGGGATGTATAGACTTTTTATATCCACTGTATTTCAGAGTTCAGTTGTTATTCTATATTTATAGGTTTATAATACTAGTAAGAATATATGATTCAAAAGATAAGGTAACATTCACAGGGTTTGAAAGGAGAACATTCAGTGATAAGGTTTATATCGATGTTTCGACGAGCCGCAAGCTCGTCTTGCTGAGCTCACTCAAGCTTGCTCTCCTGAAGAAGACAAGCTTGTGCCTCGTCAAAAATATTGAAATAATCCCAGATATTACAGGTGTTTTAATGTCCATAAACTTTACATTGGCAATATTGAACTTGGGGATAGAAAACTATCCTACTGTATATCGTAATATGATTACCCATATTTTATTGGCAGCCAGAATTGTCATAGTTAGGCACTGGAAAATCAAATGGTGCCTAACCCATTTGAAGTCATCTCCACAGTGAAAACTAACTTTGCCTCTGAAAAAGTTTTGTACCTAAGCTCTGACTCCCTTGTCACCTTCTTGAAACTATGGCAACCTTGGGTTTAATGGTATAACAATGATACTGATTCAAAATGACTATTTTTGGAGACTTTCTTGTAATACTGTACCTCTACTACCCTGCTGTGACATATTTACTGTAGAGTTTTCTTTTTGTTTTGTTTTTTCTGTTTGTTTCACCTGCACTGCCCTTGTCAAGGGCATCTTTGTATTGTGTTTGTACTTTTGTAAAGGAAAGATTAATAAAAACATATTTAAACAAAACGTTGAAATAAACCTTATCACTGAGTGTTCACCTTTCAAGTCTTATGAATGCTACCTTATCTTTTGGATTATGCATATCTCATACTTTGCTGAGCACCTGGGCCCATATTCACTTGTATATGTGTGCATTGGCAACTACTGGATTACTAATATACTGTATGTCTAGGCTAAAAACAAAATAATATATACAAAAAATATCTTACAAAAATCTTTCATTACCTATTTGAAATATTACTGTATGTGTACAAAAAATTATGTTAACAAAACTTAATTTGCTAGAGAACTGATGACAAATTATAAGTAGATGTATTATAATATATTTTTATGTAAAAAAATGTTTAACAATTTTTTTCTTAAAAATGTAGATCTCTAACAAGTTATAACTAAAAAAGCAGAAAAATACTAATTAAACTGTGTCCTTTGTAACATTGCTCTAAACTAATATAGTCTACTTTAAATACATGCCCAGGCATTATCCTTGTTTTCACTGAAGCTGTGGCCATACAGGGATCGAAATTGGTCCGGTTCAGCCAGGGACTGGCTTAGTTTTGATCCATGTGTGGCCATTGTTTTTGAACAGGAGTCAAGCTACCTATCAACTTCTGTTCATCCACCCTGTTGGTATTTCCTAATTCAATCAGCGCTGCAGGCTATAGACTGCATTGGTGATCTGTGTACTCTGATGCCAGGGAAGTCGCAGGAATACAATAACACAGATGGGAAGATTCCCCCATCCACATTGAGTGTGTGAATGGGGAAATAGGTTAGTTTTTTATAGTTCAAAACCCATTGGTTGAGTAAAAAAAGAATGGACCCATCTATGGCCAGCTTAAGCGGCTGTTGTATGCTCCCTACCTTTTGTGCATAGCCTACAGCATTTCCACCAGGGTTGCATGTGACTTTGATTGACAAAAACTCTGATCTGTAAGCAGAAGCTGCTAAGAGCACTTCCTGCTTTCATGATCACTCTAATAGTTTGTCTTTACAACAATTTATTTTAATAATGTAACTGTTAAAGTCGTGCTGATTGTTACTGCAGAGCAAGGACTTCTGTGATCTGTTCTTAACATCAGTTGTAGCAATTATGTTTTTCCGAGGTAAAACTAATAACCCCTCCAGAGCTGTCAGAAAGTGGAGGGAGGAAAGCTGAAATTACACACTGCACATCTCAGTGAGGAGAGTTCTGAGAGCTGATTGGCAAAAGAGCTGAGGCTGTCAATCACAGGCTGTGTGCTGGAGCTCCTTCCCCTGTCAACTTTTTACCTCTTGGTGTTGGGAAAACTTGTCAAATGTGACTCAGGCAGATAGCAGAGGGACGAGGTAGCAGAAAGAAATGACACATAGTGAAGAAATATGCTTTGTTCATATTTCATGTCAGAAGTTTACTACCACTTTAGACTTTGATTTGGTTGATTTACCAAAGGCAAGTCACACTCTTCAAAGGAATAATCCTCAGAGCTTAGTGAATAAGGTTATACCCTGATTACTTCCATCATCCAATCAAGTGGAAGCAAAAATGCAATTTTTTTTCCTTGCACAGGATTAGGTAATTTTTGCAAAGTGAGATTTAACCACATTCACTAATCTCTAAGAGAAATTCTCTTGCAGAGTACAACTTTATTTGCAAAGAAAACAGTGTATTTGCCCTTAGAAAATCAATACCTTTGTGTCTTGGCCAAAATATGTACACAGCAATGCATGATCTATTTTCTACTAAGAAGTAGGCAAATCACTGACGGATGGAAAGCACTTACTAACTGGATGAACAAATGAAAAAAAAACATGAGACACCCTGAAGGGAAATGTGTACATAGAACACCACATGCTGATTTTGCCAGATGTGTGACATCTAGGCTCTGATCCCCAAGTCAAACTGTGAATTGTGTGGAGGACAATTGAAAAAATAACAAATGGTGCCATCAACCATTGGTTGGAGGATTTGTCTACCAGTTATCTACTTGGGTGCAGCACATTGAACCAAAACCAACACAGACAAATGTCTTTATGGTCATCTCATAAAGACTATATATAGAGTTTTATTAATAGTTAATACAACCCTGAAAATTCAAAGGTAACACCTATCATACGCCAGAAAACAAATCATAAGAACACTACTTTTTCCATTTCCTGGATTGGATTTTGCTTTTATTTTATGATTTTTGGCAATCAAGTCTGGATTACTTTTGATGAATTTTAAGGTTTCTGGTCATAAGGTATACATTACTTATGATTACTTTTTAAGGCTTTTGGCCATTGAACCTGGATTACTTTTGATGTTTTTTATAGTATTTGGCAATTGGGTGTAGATTACTTTTTGTGGTATTCATTGTATTTATGTTAACGTCACTGGATTACTTTTTGTGGTATTAGCTTTAATGCTTGGTGACGGCTATCATCTCTAGTTTAAAGCACTGATCCCCTTGGAAACAAAGGGCAATGTGAGATATATGTGAAATGCTCTTCAATTCTAATTCAATGCATTGCACCATCGAATTATGCCTTTCATTTGGGTGGTACGTGTCTGCTTCTGGAATTAGAAATGGGCTTATCATTGACTCAATACATCTAAAAATAAGTGTATCTGCTTTATGTGAGCTTTCAAATGAGCACTTATTTCAGCATCACACACACATATATTTACAATGACATTAGTAAAATCTAGAGGTCCTTGGTGCAAAATCTGAACAGGGAACCCCTCGCTCCTGTACTTCTCTTTGAAGTAAAAATGTATAACTATGTATTATAATATTTTTTTAATCAATTCTAATAACATCATTAGCTAGACATACAACCAGGGGCGTATTTACCACAAGGCAAAGAAGGCATTTGCCTAGGACGGCATTTTTCAGGGGGGGCAGCTGCATTTTTCAGGGAGGCAATGCCACCCCCCCGAAAGAAGGGATGGAAGAAGAGACACACGCAGCATGGGGACCAGGCGGGATCTGAGAGAGGCTGCGGACTGCTTGATGGTGTATGCAGAGCCTGACTCTTATTCCCGGGAATGTCCAGAGCTGTAAAGGTGAGTGTCTTCTCTCTCGCCGGGGTGTTGGGGGGGTTGGCAGTGTATGGGAGGCAGTGGTAGTAGAAGGGTCTTTCCGTTGGGGGGGAGACGATTTTTGTGTAGCCTAGGGCAGCATGAAACCTAAATACACCACTGCATACAACCCAAAACAAAAATGGAACGATGTGTATGAAGGAAAGAGAATTGTGATCATATTTTGTGGAAAATGAAACATAAATGATATTCTAGAACATAAAGCATAGGAGCAGTAGCACTCTTGCTACCTTATCATATTTTCTGGTGTTAAATAGTTGAGGGTATTGGGCAGGGGCGGACGTACAACTCATGGGGCCCCTGTGTCCTTGCCCAAACTCAAAAAAGGCTGTGAAAAAGGTACCAGGGGCATCTCATGGGGTCCCCTACTGACCCCGGGCCCTTGGGCAGTGCCCGAGTTTCCAAATGGTCAGTCCGCCCCTGGTACTGGGTGTCTTCTGATGTCTGGCGTTGAAGTTATACAGTCTTGCTTAAAAAGATTACAGCATTATGAAACATTTTAAAGAAATGTTTTTTTTCATTATAGTCTTATAATAACATGAAATCGGATTGCTTGACATTGGATACTGTACTATACTTTTCATCACTTCTTTCTCCTGGTTATTGCTGATATGAGCATTATGCAGCAAAACAAAGCACAGCACACTATAGCTAACATGACCACTTCACTAGTATTTAGCTTGGGGTCAAGGTGGAGTGCTGTAATCAGAGCCATCCCTTTAGCCTTTCCTTTTACTGAAATTTGGGGAGCTTGTTGATCTCTTCCTGAAATGCTAGCTGTCTATGAACCTGGCCATAGCTGGGTAGAATTTCAAATGAAAATTCTTAGGAAAAGAAAGATCTAAGAAAGTTTTTTATAACCGTTAGTGGGTCAAATCAACTTTCATTTTTGACAGCAGTTAAAATTTGAAGGAGCAGGAAGGAGTTTTTTTTCTGGAACAAATAAATTTATAACAATGTATGTGGTTTTCCTTTAGTATAGTCCGTTAATTTCAAAATCAAATGTTGAAAGCAATGGAAATCTTCCAAATGGCATTTGAATGTTCTGATAATTTTTGTACAAATTTCCATTTTCCTTAGAAATGTTGTTCCAAATTCTATCCATCTATGGCAAGCATAAAGGATAAGTTCATCTTTTGTAACATGTTACATTACAACCATATTCAAGATGTAACATGTGACAAATGCACTTGCCCCAGCAACCCCCCTTTCCTCCCCAAGTCCCAAATCTGCTGATCGTGGGTGCAATGTTTTACAGGTCCCTAACAAAAAAAAATAATAAATGCAGATATTTTTACCTGCAAAAAAATGTGCATTTCTGTTATTTTCTTTTTGTTAAAATGACCCTTTAAGTCTCTGGATTTAATAGTTTCCAACTCACTGAAATGGATCAAGTCTGCAAATCAGGAATGTTAGTGAGAAGCCAAAGAGCCTATTTTGCATATTTTTCCAGGTTCCAGAAAATATTGAAGCCACAGGACCGGCATTACAGGTAAAAAACTAGCATTTTTAGAACCAGAAATTAGCAATGATAGTCTCTGTATTTCTCTAATGAGAACTTACCAACTTGTCAAGAAAATTCTGAGCTAGTGCAATCAACATCTAAGCAGATAACAGGTAACTAGGTAATGTTCTCAACATTCTTGTTCTTTTTGTAGCTGAAAAAATTGGGAAAAACTAAATTTGCTGATAAACACAGTCTGAAGGTGACTAGTTTCATTCATCACCTGAGCATCCAAATGATAAAACCTCAGCCGCTTTAAGACAACCATTAAAGTTCCCCTGGGTCCACAAGATACTTCTCTGCACACAATGTCACCCTAACGTTTCTTTATAAGTTGTGCAGCAATGTTTGTGACTTAACAGGGGAAAAGGAGTTAAATAAAAATTTGTAACAGAGGCTCTATTAGCTTACTGTAAACTCTCTGTTACACGCTTGCCTAACAAATCTGGATACTGCGGGGCATTACAAACAGATCTTATTAAAGACACTTTGATAAAAAAAAATTAATTGTATAAAGAAAATCTTAGCATATTATTATTATTATTACTATTATTATTATATGCTAAGCTTTGCTTTTTAAAATTAATTTTTTTTATCAAAGTGTCTTTAATAAGATCTGTTTGTAATGCCCCGGAGTATCCAGATTTGTTAGGCAAGCGTGTAACAGAGAGTTTACATGCTAACATAAGTTAATACCACCAATTTTATAGGCCTTATCTGCTTATAATATATAGCTATAGAGAGATCAGTAGGCTGAATAATAGCTTCTATGATATGGTCAATTCTGCAGATTGGTCAGGGGTTACTCCTGTTATTGAGTTTCACTCCTTCTATTGCATTCTCTATAACAGCTTATCTCAACCTTTTTACCCCAGAAGAGCCCTTCATTTTCAGATCTCAGAGAACCCTTACTAAAATTAATTCATCAGGGTTCAACGGCAAAAATACCTCTAAAGCCAGCCATACATGGATTGAAAAAGGACCGACCGTGCTTCAAGCCATGCACGGGCAGGATGATTGTACCCAAGTTGATCCATTGATCACCTTGGGTTCAACCAGCCTGGCAGATATTTTTAGCCGCTATCAGTAATTATTATTTTCTGCCAGATGGGAAGGCTGCTCCTGTTCCCGCACCAACAGTCCACAATAGCACTGCAGGAAGCAAGTGATTTTCATGCACCATCAAATTGGAGGTCAATCAGCAATAGTCAATGGAACCCTAAGGACCTCAGGAACCACCCTAATTCCACAGAACCCTGGAGGAGAATGACTGCTCTGTAATGTAAAATGTATAAAACAAATCCAACAGGAATAGGGAAATACTACTGCAATAGACACAGCAGGTAAGTAGAGCAGAAATCTCAAATGCACAGATTTTACAAATGCACTATTATAACAATTTGGTTATTTGTCATGTTCGTATTTATCAATACATACATGTTTTTAGAAGATTTTATCTTATAAAATGTTCTTATGAGAAATTAAAGAATTAAACATAGCTAAAATGATTTTAATTACAGGTACCTCGATTACTGCAACTCCCTCCTCACTGGCCTGCCTCACCACAGGCTATCCCCGCTTCATTCGATCCTGAATACGGCGGCCAGACTCATCCATCTTACCAACCTCTCCGTTTCCGCCACCCCCCTCTGCCAATCCCTACACTGGCTTCCGATTGTCCAACGGATCAAATTCAAAATGCTAACACTGACGTTCAAAGCTGTCCATAATTCTGCCCAAAACTACATCACCGACCTAATACCACCCAAAACGCGCTCTCCGTTCCTCACAAGACCTCCTTCTCTCTAGTTCCCTGGTCTCCTCCTCACATGCCCACCTCCAGGACTTCTCCAGGGCATCACCCATCCTCTGGAACTCCCTACCCCAATCCATCAGACTATCACCTACTCTCCTCTCCTTTACGCACAACATGAAACCCATCTCTTCAGGGAAGCCTACCCCGCCCTCTGCTAATTGCTGATCTCCTCCACTCGTGTATCGCACTGTATTGTTATTGTACTGTCTCATGTATTGTCTCCCATTGTAATGTACAGCGCTGAGCGAACTGTTGGCGCAATATAAATACTGTATAATAATAATAAAGTGCCTACAAGCCAGGTCTGCACTTTTCTAGAGTTCCTCAGGATACCTGACCAGTAGGGCAATATAATATGCAAATAGCAACCTGATTCTGTACTTTTTAGTTCTGGCCCACCTCCAATGCCGTACTAGTAGCCTATTACTGTGGCATGTGACTTCACTAACCAATAAAGTGGTGAGGATAAGGAAAGGCAGAACCAGCATGCATTGACATTTATTTCTTCTTGAACGGATCCTTTGGCTTTGTAGAATTTTTTCTACAATTTGATGTAAAAGCACCTGGAAATACCTGCGATGAAAAAGACTTCTCTAGTGAAAAATATTGATTTCTGGTAACACCCACAACTATGATTTTCAGCATATGAATGCCTATTTTTGTTTCACATTCCTTTAATTATCATTTTACCCAACTTTACCAAGGTGGTACATTTGTTCAGTAAAGGCTAGTGCACACCATGGTGCAGAGATGTCAGTTTTTTTGCATGCGTTCTGCAAGGGCACAACAAAATCTACTGTCCTCTATGTGCCCTGTTCACACCAAAACACTAGTATCTAGCGAAGATTATTGCTATGCAGGAATCTGCAGCGTGTATAAAACTCATTGAAGCATGCATGAAAACTGAAGTCTCTGCAAGTGAAATCTGCATGTCAGTTTCCATCAGTTTTTCTGCACATACAGTTGCAAGAAAAAGTATGTGAACCCCTTGGGATTACGTGGAGTTTTGCATGAATTGGGCATAAAATGTGCTCTGAAGTCACAACAATAGAAGAACACAGTCTGCTGAACATAATACTACACAAACATTAGATGTTGCCATGGTTTAATTGCACATAACATGTAAACATTCACAGTGCAGGGAGGAAAAAGTATGTGTGGCCCTAGCTTAATGACTTCTCCCAGAGCTAATTGGAGCCAGGAGTGAGCCAACCTTGACTCCAATCAGTGTGATGATATTGGATGTGTTGCTGACAGCTGTCCTGCCTTTAAAAAACACACACCTGTTTTGGGTTTACTAGTTTCAAGAAGCACTGTCTGATGTGAACAATGCCTCGCAGAAAAGAGCTCTCAGAAGACCTACGATCAAGAATTGTTGACTTGCATGAAGCTGGAAAGGTGCATGAGGTAAAGAAGAATCCCAGAGTGTCAGCTAAAGACCTACAGAAATCTCTGGCACATGCTAACATTTTTGTTGACACATCTACAATAAGGAAAACATTAAACAAGAATGGAGTACATGGGAGGACACCACGGAGGAAGCCATTGCTGTCCAAAAAGAATATTGCACCACGTTTGAAGTTTGCAAAAGAGCACCTGGATGTTCCACAGCACTACTGGCAAAATATACTGTGGACAGATGAAACCAAGATTGAGTTGTTTGGGAAGAACACACAACACTATGTGTGGAGAAAAAAAGGCACAGCACACCAACATCAAAACCTCATCCCCACTGCAAAACATGGCGGAGGGAGCATCATGGTTTGGGGCTGCTTTGCTGCCTCAGGGCCTGGACGGATTGTTGTTATTGATGGGAAAATGAATTCCAGAATTTATCAAGA
Organism: Staurois parvus; assembly: GCF_062004578.1. Classification (NCBI taxonomy): domain Eukaryota; kingdom Metazoa; phylum Chordata; class Amphibia; order Anura; family Ranidae; genus Staurois; species Staurois parvus. The sequence continues at coordinate 4,246,154 of NW_028317918.1, read as the reverse complement.
CATTTTGCAGGAAAACGTACGACCATCTGTCCGCCAACTGAAGCTCCGCAGAGGATGGGTGATGCAACAGCACAATGACCCAAAGCATGCAAGTAATTCAACAAAACAATGGCTGCAACAGCACAGAATACGCCTTCTGGAGTGGCCCAGTCAGAGTCCTGACCTCAACCCGATTGAAATGCTGTGGCATGACCTTAAGAGAGCAATTCACACCAGACATCCCAAGAATATTGCTACACTGAAACAGTTTTGTGAAGAGGAGTGGTCCAAAATTACTTCAGATCGTTGTAATGGTTGTTTGGTTGAGGTTATTGCTGCCAAAGGATGGTCAACCAGTTATTAAGTCCAAAGGTTCACATACTTTTTCCTCCCTGCACTGTGAATGTTTACATGTTATGTGCAATTAAACCATGGCAACATCTAATCTTTGTGTAGTATTATGTTCAGCAGACTGTGTTCTTCTATTGTTGTGACTTAGATGACGTTCAGAGCACATTTTATGCCCAATTCATGCAAAACTCCACGTAATCCCAAGGGGTTCACATACTTTTTCTTGCAACTGTATGGTGCGAACAAAGCCTTAAATTGACATTTGGAAAGTTTAGACAAACCATGTAACAATGTTGTGGGTGCTTACAACAATCAGATTTTATTCATATAGTTCATATATTTCTGGATAAAAAATGGAATGGTTAAATACTGGGATTGTTTAACTAATACTGGAGAGTGTAAAATCTGGTGCAGCTCTGCATAGAAACCAATCAATTTCCATTTTTTTGGTCATAATTGAACAAGAAGCTGATTGGCTACCATGCACAGCTGCACCAGAATTTTCACTATCCAGTTATAGTAAATCAACCCCACTTTGTCATGCTGGGAAAATTGACCCCCTCTATTTGTAATGGTAATTATAATTATTGTCACAAATACAAAAGGTAAAGGGGAAATACAACATTTTTGATATTGGAAAATGTTTCTCAATCAGTAACTGCAGGAAGTGTTTCAACATAATGTTTTATTATAATGTCCTAGCGAGATCCTCTATCCACCTAATTTGTGTGGATGGAGAAACCAGTATGTTTTTTTTCTTCAGCATTTAATTAACAAAAAAAAAAGCAAATATGTCCAACTTAAAACGGAATTCCACTCAACCTATCAAAAAATAAAAGTCAGCAGCTACAAAAACTGTAGCTGCTGACTTTTAAAAAACAGCCACTTACCTGTCCCTCGGTCCCGTGGTGTGTCCCCCGCAGTATTCCAGGAGGCCGGCATCTTCAGTGTGGGCACCCGGCTGTGATAGCTTGCGGCTTCACAGCCGGGTACCCACTGCGCATGCGTGAGTAGTGCTGCACTTCATGAATGGTTCTGTAGTCTTCTGGGACCTGTAATGTGTACCAAAACACTACAGGGAGGGAGGGAGGGAGGACTCATATCTCCAGCAGGACACAGACAGCAAAAAAACACGATAGGGATTTTACCATTCCCTACAATCCCTAAATTTTGGCTGAATTATTATCAGTGTTTGGCTGTTCCTTTTTCACAGAGGTCAATAATAAAAAGTAGGAAAATTTTTGCAGCAATCAGTTGCAGCTGCTAATCAGTATGTTCTGACAGCGCCGAGTCCTGATGTCAGAATATATTGTCCTGGGGGGTTGGAATTCCCCCATCCACCTCATTGTTAGAATTTTCTTTTTCAAATCTCTCTGTGAATCCCTCTGCGAATTACATGCAGTGTGTGTCCCGCACCGCATTAGTGTGAACCCCGGCTAAGATGGGAATAATTCTCACTTTGGGGAGATTTCCTCTCACTACCTGTTGTGTTTCCAAGACATCTCTACAGCAGGACACAGACAGCAAACCTGATAGGGATTTTACCGGTCTCTACAGTTTACAAAGTTTTGGCTATTTATACACATTAAACTTTTTTTTTCCAAAAGAAAAACAACTCATTGCTGTCACTGCTTGATAGTCATCAGCTGGATTTATACTTTAATTTACTTGCCACTTCCTTTAGCCACTTGCCCTCTGGAGCAGGGGTGTCAAACTGGCGGTCCTCCAGCTGTTGCAAAACTACAAGTCCCATCATGCCTCTGCCGTTGGGAGTCATACTTGTAACTGTCAATCTTGCAAGGCCTCATGGGACTTGTAGTTTGGCAATAGCTGGAGGGCCACCAGTTTGACACCCATGCTCTGGAGGAGTTACCCCCCCTTCCTGACCAAGCCATTTTTTGCGATACAGCATTGCATTACTTTAATTGACAATTGCGCAGTCATGCAATGCTGTACATAAATGAAATGTATGTCCTTTTTTATTTTTTTTGCACTGTAAACATAAAAAGACCAACAATTTTGAGAAAAAAAACAAACAAAACAAAGCAATATTTTTGACTATTTGCTATAAAACATATCCAGTAAAATTTTTTTAAAAAAATCTAATTTCTTCATAAATTTAAGCCAAAATGTATTCTGCTACATGTCTTTGCTAAAATAAAATCCCAATACATGTAAATTAATTGGTTTATGTGAAAGTTATAGTGTCTACAAATGGCAGTATATATTCTGGAATTTTTTTTTATACTAGTAATGGCGGTGATCAGCGACTTATAGCTGGACTGCAGGACTGCGGTGGGCATTCTAACACTGGGGTGAAGTGACTAACTTCCACTGACATCAATACAGTGATCAGTGCTAATAAAAAGCATTGACACTGTACTAATGACACTGGGCAGGAAGGAGTTAACATCTGAGGCGATCAAAGGGTTAACTGTGTGCTGTTTTACATGATGTGTGTTTTACTAGGAAAACATACTGCTGTGTATTTCTCTGCTGTGCACAGAAATACAGAGCAGCATGTTACTGCTGGCAGGAGAAAGACCTGTGTTGTTTATACACAGGTCTCTACCCTATCAGTGATACTTGGCGATCACTGGGTGCCACCGGGGAATCTCTGGCCGGGACCAGGTGATAGACATTTGTAGCCACCAACCAGGGGCGGAATAACAACTCATGGGGCCCCCGGGCAATAGGGGATCATGGGGCCCCTGTGTTCTTGCCCACACTCAAATCACACCCAAAAAAGCCTATGAAAGGTACCAGGGGCCTCTCATGGGGCCCCCTTCTGACCCCGGGCCTCGAGCAGTGCCCGAGTTCCCAAATGGTCAGTCTGCCCCTGCCACCAATGGTAGCGTGGGTAGGGTGGCACGCAGAGACAGACTGACCATTCCAGCATTCGGGCAGTGCCCGAGGGCCTGGGGTCAGTAGGGGGCCCCATGAGATGCCCCTGGTACCTTTCATAGGCACACACACACACATACACATGATTTTGCGCAGCACTGCCTCTCTGTAGCAGTAGTTCTGCTATAGAGCAGTCGGGAAGCAGTTAAAGTAGAACTAATGTCCGCAGAATGCTCACACCTGTTAAAGTGATGTGACTGATCGATTACTGGCCCCTGACATTTTCTTCTCAGGCCTCTGCTGGCTGTCAGGTTTTCAGCCACTTGATTGGCTAATGGGGATGACGTGACTCCTGTGCATGTGCACAAGTATCCCGATATCCCAGTAATTTATCCCGGTACACTGGCACCATGCCAAGAACATTTGCTGAGTTGTGCATGTGCAGCTCAGTGTACTTTCATTAGGCAGGTATGTTTTTTTATTGTATATTAGATAGCTTGTCTCTTCTGCAATAAATAGCTGCCAGGTTGCAATTTTTTTTGTTAACTTTAGCTCCACTTTAAAGAGGAATGTCACCCTCATGTTTTTCCAATCCCTTCTCTTTTGCTCAAATCCTAGCAAATCCAGTGGTGTTCAGCTGTGGTCTACTGCATTTCTGTTGCTGCATGGACATCTTCCTTTTTAACATCATCAGTAGCTGGCTGTCTCTTTCTTGTTCCCCCTAATGATGGACCCCCAAGTGTTTCCTTCAGCATGGGTATTTCTCAGCCAATGCCTCTTGAGATATCTGATATGGATATCCCATGAGATGACATCATTCTCGTCTAGTAGAATATGGAGGCAAGAGGCAGGCTGGAATGCCATCAGAAAAAAAAGGAAGGTCTGCACTCTTAAATTATGAAGAGGGAGGAATACAATTGGGCAAAGTTGTTTTTTTTTTGTTTTTTTTGAGTGAAGGTCTGCTTTAAAGTGTTACTAACCCCAGGACCCTGCATTCACTATATCCAGTCTCCCACAGTATACAGAACATGGAAGTGCAATTATTTTAGTAAATAAAAACTGCTAAATACCTTTTCTCATGAGACGCTAGAGCAGTCATGTGGCTTCTATCAGTGTGCAGCCGAGCACTAGCTAAAGCTTGTGGGCGTTTTCTTTCTGCTCCAGGAGGATGCAAAATCCTTGAACTCTGTCTGACCAGTGCTGATGGGCCCTGTGCTGATCACATGCACCCTCCCAAGAAAAAAAATCTCTAGGAATACACACCAAACTGAGCATGTGAAAAATGCTTACCGTTCTGTATGTCTTATCAGGAGATAAGAGGTGGTCGCTTAAACAAGGGGAGGAACAGAGCAATCAGGAACAAACGACCTTTTTACACAATGCAGCGGATTAACCCCTTAGGTTCCACAGTGAGTATAACAAGCATGCTTTACTGCATATACAGACTGATTTTACTGTTGTGGGTTTAGTAACACTTTAAAGTCTATATAAATCCACCTCATCCACAGGGTGACAACACGGCTGCACAATTTTGCTGCAGAATGAACAGTGTTGTCATCCAGTTAAGGGAAATAAAAGAAAGATAGGATCAACTGAAATTAAAACTATGTTATGGAAAAACAGAAAAACAAACACCGCTGTGTTCATGCATTTGACGTACTGCATCATATATGGTATTTTTATTTATTCATAATTCAATTTTCTGAAATAATATTTTTATTGTCTGCTCTAATGGGGTTCCCTTCCCCGTACTACTACTATTCATTTAGAGGTCTTTGCCTATTCCTTGGCAAATTCACTTACTACATTCAGCTCTATTTGTTTTTGTACACAAAGCACCCTTTTATTTCTATATGAATATGTCACCTTTTTCCGCTTACACCAAGTTTCAATAAACTCTTACTGGACTAGGTTGCATGAAATTTAATGAGCTTTATGTTACTGTCACCTATGGTTTACACCATTTCCTATGACTCAATGTTGTTGTTATAGACGTCCTATGTACCTGGTGAACCAGTTATGCACTACTGCTTCCCCCATAGCCCCTGCATGGATTTACAAGTCTATATTTTTACACGGGTATTATTTCCAGGACTTTCAAGTTCAATACCAATTTTTTATGTTCACCTTTTGATACCTCAATAAAGATTTTTTGCTACCAGAAATAGTATTTTTGTTGAGCGTCCAAATGTAACTGACATGCTGTGACTGTATCGAGTCTCCATTTTGCCATTGTTTTAATATTTGTAGACAGTGCTTTGCAATTGGTTCAAGTAAAGTAGAGGACTATAGATAAAATGAAGCAAAAGATCGCTAGGAGGTAAAGAGTTAGAGGAAAGAGGGGTTGTTAGATTAGCATGAATGGGGGGGAAGGAGGGATTGTGTGGATGGGATATGGGGAATGAGCAGGGGCGGACTGACCATTTGGAAACTCGGGCAGTGTCCGAGGGCCCGGGGTCAGTAGGGGGCCCCATGAGATGCCCCTGGTACCTTTTTCATAGGCTTTTTTGAGTTTGGGCAAGGACCCAGGGGCCCCATGATCCCCTATTGCCCAGGGGCCCCATGAGTTGTCAGTCCGCCCCTGGGAATGAGTTATTGAGGTTTTTCTGAGGGGTAGTTGGCATGGTTAGCAATACACATAGTTTTAGGGATCCTAGCCAGGATTGGTTTAATATGGGTAGTATGTATTGTATCAAGGTTTCCAGAAATTTAGTTTTGGTGTCATTAAGTATACTCAATAGTTTATAATTTACTAGAAAGAAGTTAATTTGGTTCTTTGCTTCATGAATTATTCCATAGTTTCATTTTAAGCATCAGGTTTGCTTTAAGTTGTGTTCCCTGTGAAATGCAGCATAAATTAATAAATAAATGCATAAAGCCTTTTATAAGAAAAACTGTAAATCCGTATTGAATTTCCACACAGGATGATTATAAATGCATTCACCATGTAAGGGGGATTTACTTTATGAGTGTACTGAGATACTAGATTTGTATTGTGAAAGAAGGTACATTTCAGCCAAGTTATCTGGGAGCCAGCCAGTTCAGTTTAATATAGCAGAAAAGAAGTGAGGCTGTACCATTTTTTCTATGGAAGAAAGTGATATATGGAATATGGATTTCTGCTAAATGTCAGGGTTGAAGACTTCAGTCTGAGAATGATTCATGAGTGCATGTAGCATATAATTACTGGTGTTAGGGATGCATACAAATAGGCATTTATCAAAGCAAGCGTTCTGTACTTTCCTATACCTTATTGCAATATAAATATTGAATTTAATTTATAACAGTGTCCCTATAAAATGCTTCCAGTCACACTGCTGAACAAACTGGAAATGGCTACACCTTTTTTTGATATTCTTGGTGACTCAGACTTTCTAATTTTTATTACATAGATACTGTCACAACATGGAAGCTGTGAATATCAGAAACGGGAAGTCCTAACGAAAGTGGAGTATTTGGCATTTTCAGATGTTTCTAGCTGTGTAGCCTTATCTGTTTTTGAAAATGGTGTCTGTTGGTTATTGAGTTCATTAGCACACACAGAGAAATAAATAAGTCGGAACATTAACTCATACCCCTGTCATCCCACCACCACCATCACCACCACCACACGCTTTCATCTTTTGTCAACTCTGTCTAAGGTTCATCTAGATCAGCGGTTCTCAACCTGGGGGTCGCGACCCCTTTGGGGGTCGAACGACCATTTCCCAGGGGTCGCCTAAGACCATCGGAAAACATATTTCCGATGGTCTTAGGAACCGAGACACCGCTGCTCTGTCTCTCGATCTGTGGGCGGGATGATATGCTGCCCCTGTAACCTGGCCACACCTCCGGGATCACTCAACAGCTCCGCCTCCTCGCCGCTGATTGGCCACCGGAACTGTAGCTCAGGAGAGGCACACAGGCGGCCAATCACCGGCGAGGAGGTGGAGCTTGGAGAGGAGGAGCCGAGCGGCAGAGCGCGCAGATCGAAGAAGATCGAGGGAGCTGCAGGACCGAGTGAAGAGGAGAGAGGCCAGAGAAGGAAGACAGCTGACAGGTAAGTGCAAATTTTGCTTCTGCAGGCTGTAGATGGGAGAGGGAGAGAGCGAGCCCAGGCTGGAGCAGGGGTCAGCAAGGTAAGTATCATTGGTGTCAGTGGGAGGAATAGTGCCCCATCATTTGTGTCACTAATACCAACGATGGGGCACTATTCCTCCCCCCACTGACACCAACGATGGGGCACTATTCCTCCCCCCACTGACACCAACGATGGGGCACTATTCCTCCCCCCACTGACACCAACGATGGGGCACTATTCCTCCCCCCACTGACACCAACGATGGGGCACTATTCCTCCCCCCACTGACACCAACGATGGGGCACTATTCCTCCCCCCACTGACACCAACGATGGGGCACTATTCCTCCCCCCACTGACACCAACGATGGGGCACTATTCCTCCCCCCACTGACACCAATGATGGGGCACTATTCCTCCCCCCACTGACACCAACGATGGGGCACTATTCCTCCCCCCACTGACACCAATGATAGGCACTATTCCTCCCCCCACTGACACCAACGATGGGGCACTATTCCTCCCCCCACTGACACCAATGATAGGCACTATTCCTCCCACTGACACCAATGATAGGCACTATTCCTCCCACTGACACCAATGATGGGGCACTATTCCTCCCACTGATACCAATGATGAGGCACTATTCCTCCCACTGATACCAATGATGGGGCACTATTCCTCCCACTGACACCAATGATGGGGCACTATTCCTCCCACTGATACCAATGATGGGGCACTATTCCTCCCACTGACACCAATGATGGGGCACTATTCCTCCCACTGACACCAATGATGGGGCACTATTCCTCCCACTGACACCAATGATGGGGCACTATTCCTCCCACTGACACCAATGATGGGACACTATTCCTCCCACTGACACCAATGATGGGACACTATTCCTCCCACTGACACCAATGATGGGACACTATTCCTCCCACTGCTACCAATGATGGGGCACTATTCCTCCCACTGACACCAATGATGGGACACTATTCCTCCCACTGACACCAATGATGGAGCACTATTCCCCCCACTGACACCAATGATGGGGCACTATTCCTCCCACTGACACCAATGATGGGGCACTATTCCTCCCACTGATACCAATGATGGGGCACTATTCCTCCCACTGACACCAACGATGGGGCACTATTCCTCCCACTGATACCAACGATGGGACACTATTCCTCCCACTGACATCAGTGATGGGGCGCTAGTCCTCCCACTGATACCAATGATGGGGCACTATTCCTCCCACTGATACCAATGATGGGGCACTATTCCTCCCACTGACACCAATGGCGGGACACTATTCCTCCCACTGATACCAACGATGGGACACTATTCCTCCCACTGATACCAACGATGGGACACTATTCCTCCCACTGATACCAATGATGGGGCGCTAGTCCTCCCACTGATACCAATGATGGGGCACTATTCCTCCCACTGCAAAATTACAGTTCTGAAGTAGCAACGAAAATAATTTTATGGTTGGGGGTCACCACAACATGAGGAACTGTATTAAGGGGTCGCGGCGTTAGAAAGGTTGAGAACCACTGATCTAGATGCAGAGATACAAGCACTTCTGCTGCCTCTTTCTTTAGAAAACATATAGAGTAACATGTCAGTTCAAGAATGCCTCCCTTAAAGGGAGGGGTCAACAGGGACTAGCCAAATTTTGATCCATGTATGAGCAGGGAGGCTGTACAGATATTGTTCTGTCCAACCTCCCTGTCGGATTTTCCCTGCTTGATCAATGCAGCAGGCTATAGCCTGTAGTGCTGATCAGTGTATTCTAATGGCAGGGAAGTCTCCCCACTGTCAGAATACAATAGCTCAGCAGGAGGATTTCCCCATCCACCTCAAATGGGTGATTGGGAGAATTGGGTCAGGTTTTTTTTTTGTTCAACCAATTAGTTGAACTAAAAAACTGATCCATCTATGGATTGCCTTAGCTTCCCTAAAGTAGCATTTTGAATAAAACCTACCCTTGACTACTTGTGCATCTGAAAATATGTCTCATTTTGGTGAAAACTCTCTTACCTCAAGTGGTATATCTTTTTCAGGTCTGTGTAAAACTGTTTTAGCTATCTGTACAGAACTGCAGGGAAAGGGGTTGAAAATAAAAAAAAAACTGGAGCAAAAAACTTTGATTACTGAGAGCCTGATTTTTGTCTGTTTTTTTCTTTTGCTAATTTACACAATAATTGTTCCTCATGGTGCTCTTGGAATCCTTTGCTAAAAGGATATCCTATTCAAATATTTGTAAACAAAGATTTTATTGAAATAGTAAACAACCAAGCATAAAACATACATTTAAAAACATATAAACATATATATTACATTTATGTAATTAAAACAAGACTCAAGACCATTGTATTTTCCTCTGAATTTATTATTCTACTGTTTTAAAGAAAAGTGCCAGTGCTAAATCTGGTCAGCATGCACTACAAACACATAACGCCTTGAACCTCTAAAGATTGTATCTTCCATATTCCTTACTCAATTGATGTGACAGGGAAAGGTTACATTGAACTTTTATTTAGAAAATAATGTGGGCAACTATTGAACTTATTTTAGCACTGAATATCAGATACGTATTGTGATTAGGTGTCCACTTTACCACCACACTTTTCACTGTCACTTACTTTTATCACTGTCATTGGCTCCATCCTCTACTGTTTGCCTGTTATTGCCTTAGCGCAGTTACCATAAATTCTGGTTTTTGGTGACCTCTTTGTACACTTAAAAAGTTGCAGCAACAGGTGCAACAACAATTTTCCAGTCATTCTGAAACAGAAATCTCAGTAAACAGGCTTTAGTTTGAGCATTTTGTTCAAATGGATAGATTACAAAGGTTAGTTCAATGGATTATTTGAACATCAAGAGCAGAAGTAATGAATACTGTGCAGCCATACACAAACTTGATCTTGATGACACATGAAAACTTGATAATGTGGACCACCATAAAGAGATGTAGATGTTTTTGGGTGGCAAGCTAACACCACGGGGTTGATTTACTAAAACTGGAGAGTGAAAAATCTGGTGCAGCTGTGCATGGTAGCCAATCAGCTTATAACTTCAGCTTGTTCAATTAAAATGGAAGTGAGTGGTTTTTATGCACAGCTGCACCAGATTTTGTACTCTACAGTTCAATTTTAGTAAGTGAACAGCCATGTCCTTCTTTCCCTGCTCCCATACTCTTCTTTTTTGTTTCTTCTCATCCCTCAATCTTTTTATTTTCTATCCCCCCCCCCCCCCATTTTTCCTATCCTTCCCCTTTTTCCTTCCCCACTTCCTCTTCCACCATCATTTTCCTCTTCATACTTCCTAAATTAATTCACGAGACTCCTTTACTCAAACATAACTACTACCCATACCCACTTTACCTTAAAACATATGGAAAGGCCTGTGCCAAGCAGACATCAGCCCCTAATAAGCATATTTGTGGCCTTACTTTACATACATAGGGTATATAAATACTAGACTCCTTTGGTAATTGTGATATATACCAGTGGAAAGGTCGGTTATTGTTTCTGTATTGCAATACTTCATCTCCTACTCACTTTTCATGTTGTAACCCCTCCACTGTTCATTTTCCCTTTTTATGCTTTGTTTATTTACCAACATCTCTATAATGTGATCACAATTTTTTTATTTCATAATAATTTTTATTAAATAAAACAACCATAGAAAAAAAAGAACAGCGGTATCATAAAATACCAGGATAAGAAAATATGTATTTATGTTTGCAATGTCATAGAAGGTGATAGTGAGGTAACCCTCATTGAAAGGGTTAAGCTTTAGATTATGCACAAAAATTCTCTTTCTTTGCTATTTTCAAGTAATAAAAGAAGGTCTAATAAGTAAAAAAAATAGCCAACAAACTGTTCAAATAATCATAGAAGGTCTTTCACTTACTGTCTGGTGCCATAAACATGCAGAGTACGATATTTTAAGGAAAGGACATAACAGGGAGTGGGTACTAGCAGTATCTGTGATATAATTTGTTTATACTAACAGAGAAAAAACTCCCTGTAAGTACTAACCAGCTGAAATCGGCCTAAGAACAACTAAATTTTTTTTTTTGTCAGCCTCCAGGTCCATCTGAAAAGTTGCAGTAGCACCTATAAAACTGGTTAGCCATGTAATGATTAACCAAATATAGTAGCTTTCAAATAATGCATTGTTACACAGATGGCACCAAGAGGTAAGTTAAGAGAAATAGAGATATATTAGATTAAGTCTGCAAAACCTTGTATATAACAAACAGGAATATATGTGAAGTGAGCAAAGAAAAAAGTAGATTTTGAGAAGATAGTAGAGGAATGGAGAGGTAATGATGACTGCAATGGAATAGACCACTATTCTCCAGCTAATCACACATGGTGGAAAGTCTATGAGGACACATCATCACCAGCCACATTGAAGAATACAAAAGAAGTGACCAGGAGGCTGGTAGAAGAAGGAGGGCAAAAAGAAGGAAAAAGGAGAGAGGAGATGAAAAAGAAGACAAGAAGAAGGGGATGAGAAAGAGCTAAAGAAAAGAAAACAAAAAAGAAAAGGGGAGGGCAGGGGCGGACTGACAACTCATGGGGCTTCTGGGCAATAGGGGATCATGGGGCCCCTGTGTCCTTGCCCAAACTCAAAAAAACCTATGAAAAGGGTACAAGGGGCATCTCATGGGGCCCCCTACTGACCCCGGGCCCTCGGGCAGTGCCTGAGTTTCCAAATGGTCAGTCCGCCCCTGGGGGAGGGGGAATGAGTTTGGAGTAGAAAGAAATCTGAGGGAGGGTCTAAGAGGTTAGATACCATGCAGATCCTGATTTCCTAAAAAAACGCCTTTACCTTATGACCATAGAGAATGGTCATTCAAGTAACTAATCTGGATCAGGAGGGACTATAAAAGTCTTTGGTCTTTGTGCACATGTATGCAAAGAGTTAGATACAAAGAAGGAAGAGTGTCAAGTAGACATGTAGAGTGACATCACTTTTGTGTATTCTACTGTTGTTTGGAATTGAAGCCAACAGGCCCAAGTCTTATAAAAGGTACAGTATTTTTCATGGGTAATATGAATAAGCTCTTCTATTTCAGTTATCCTGTTCAGGTTTGTAAACCTCTCTCTAACAGTAGGGATCTTTGTTTGCTTCCAATAACGTGGAATGCACATGCCTGTGGCCGATCATATACATTGCTAGCAATTTGTGGAAGTTGCGGCCTATGGAAATTTGATCACAATTTTGAACAAAACATAGACCAGGTATAAATAACAGTAGTAGAAGAAGTACCAGTAGGCCCTTTAATAGCAACCTCTAGGTAATGGATGGCCCTGTGATAGCAGCCATTCAGATCTTCGGCCTTGTAAGAGCAGTCATAGTCTTTAAGTTGCAATGAATCTTTCTCTAATTAGTTTGCTCCTTGACCCTTTAATAACAAATGTAGGAACCTTGAACAATTGGCAGGAAAACCTTTGTTTTAATGTTCAGTTACAGCTTTTACATAGCCCTCCTGAGACACTCCTCAGCACAGAAGGTTCTTTAAAGGTGCTCAATCCAAGCAGCCATCTTCCTGCCCAGTTACCTATAGAAGACAAACTAGAGCAGAGCAGCTGAAAATCCTTGAGCCGCTGACACAAACCCCTGGCTAGGGAAAGGCCCAGGAGAGAAGGAACTCTCAGGAAAGGTTGCCTAAACAATTATGATGTCTGCAAACCATACCCCTGAACACTCTCTGGGATTGGTTGGGTCAAATACCTATTCATAACTCAGTGGTTTTCCTACCCGCTTTGCTTACTGGAACCTTCTTTGCAGTAACAGCATATGATTATTTTACTATTCCTAGTCTCCAAGATTAGAATTGTGCCTAGGATTTGTTGCTGGCACTCATATATACTCTGAGAGACAACAGGGTGTTAAAACTGATGGTGCTGCTTTGAATAGTAGCCAATCAGTTTCTAGGCTTTATTGTCAAAGATTAAGTGAACAAGCTGAAGTTGTAAGCTGATTGGTTACTACGCACAACTGCACCAGATTCCGTGTCCACCTGTTTTAGTTAATCTCCCCCATTTTGAAGTCTGAGAGACCAATACAGGAGCAGAGGTGATAATAAAGCATGTTTCCTGGCAAAACTTGTTTTTATTTATTTTGGGAGCAATTAGAGAGAATTGGGGGAGGTTGAGTTGGAAGTTTGACAACAGTCTGCAGAGAAGTTTTATGTCTGTGGGTGATGACCATTGTTAAAGTTCCTTTACAAAGAGTAAGATTGCCTTCTTTGAAGGCTGAGTCCCTGTGGTGAGTTTGGGAATCAAGGAGAACCCTTATCATAGTGTGGCTTGTAGCTGACACGTCTGGCCAAGTATCGTTAAGTAGCCACCGACTAATCCTTGACAGAATTATATCACACCTCCTCTAGCACAGCTTGACATTCTTTCGTCATCAGATTGTAACTGCATTCAGCCTATAATAGTCCATAGATAATTATATCTTGTCTTAGGGGTGATTCTCAGACATAACCTTGTTAATAGTGTGCTCTACTTCCTGATACAAGTTTGGTGGGATGCTGTAGTAATACTATACACTCTAATTGGAATCTCCTTTTCAACATTTATCATTTGCCTAATAACCCTTGTATTGCTACTTTGGGACTTCTAGTTCATTGATGTAAATATCTCAGACACAGGGCTCACTTACATCATAGGCTCACACTGTCATTCTGACAATTATTGGAAAGTCTGGGAAAGGTACACAGCACTTCACTCATCTAAATAATCTATTGTTCTGAATCATGTTCAAGGACTGATCTCATCAATCAGTAATTCCGCAATGCTCACAATCTACCTATATCATAGTTAAAGGTAAGTAATTTTACAACCACAAATAATGCCCAGTATTTTTTTTACTCATGCAAAGAAAGAAAATATTTATTTCTGATGTTCCTGATTAGAGATGAGCAAATATGCTTGGTTTCTGTTTGTGGGCTCTTCCATGAAACCATTGTAAATCTTGAAAATTGCAAACTTATATCCAAACCTAATGTCCATGGGAGACGGATATGGAAAAATCAATTCTGGCCATTGTCAAGGCTACTAGGCACTGGATAATTAAACAAAGGGCATTGAGTAGTTGAGCACTGCCTGGGCGAGATGTACAGAAAAGAGCCGCCAAAGCCCTCAACTACATGTCAAAGCCAAAAACCTCTACTGCATACCAAAGCCAAAACCCTCAATTGCATTTCAATTTGCTGGTGGTACAACAATTTGATAGTACAGTTTGTGAGCTTGTTTTTTCACAGCACCACACTGCCTTGTCTTAAAAAATTAATGACATGTCAAAGCAGAGTGCACAAAAACACTTAAAAAAACACAACACCACATTCCACAAACCCCATCCCCATATTCCCAAGTCTTTCTAAAATATTCAAAAAATATAGACTTCAGGTACAGTATGTGTTTGATAGATATTGACTAGTTTCAGGATAACACACTAGCACATGGCAGCAAATTAAATGAGCTTGGCAGTGTGGGCATTTTTGTTTTTAACATATCTACTGCCAAAAACACTGTTGTGATCTGCAGCATGTGTCTACAGTGTAACAGCCATGATAAAAGTATCAGTCATTTGGGTATCACATGCATAAGGAAACACATATCTATGCACCAAAAAGCTCAGTGGGAACAGCATCTCATTTAGACTAGTCAGAGGCAAAACACATGTCACTCTTGTTACTTAACCTCTTCCCATCCGGCCATTTATCGACATGGGCCAGACGGGGGCGCTGCTAATGCGGAAGGACATTTTTAAACGTCTCCCCCACATCCATTGCCTGTGCGCAATCCCTGGGATTGCTGTGAGGGACTTCTGTGTGAGGTCCCGATTCATGTGATTACTGATTGGCCAATCAGTGATCACATGAATAGTAGTAAATAAGATGTCACTTCTGAGATCATTGCTTACTACGTGTGAAATCTGTGAATGGTCACAGAGGTCACATGGTACAAGGCTATTCACAACAGCCTTGTACCATGTGACAAGCTGTGACCAATCACAGCTCGCACAGTATTTCTTAATGGCTGCAGGAATGCAGCCAGAGAGGAGAAATTATTGCTTTTATGCCTTTATGGGTGTAAAAGGAATCAGTGTAAAATAAGTAAAAAAAATCTTCATCACCCCACAGAAGTAGTACAGTGTCACTATGGGTGACAGTATGTTAAAAAAAAATTATATATATATATATATATATATATATATATATATAAATGTAAAACAAATTTTGGAAAAATTATAATTTTAAACTATTTTGGGTTTTCCTTTTACTAAAAAGATAAATGAATACATTTTGGCCAAGATTTATGAATAAAGATTATTTATTTGCAAAATTTTATAAGAAAAACACTTTAATTTTCAAAATTTTTGGACTTTTTCATTTATATAGAAAAAAATAAAAATCCCAGTGGTGAATAAATACCCCCAAAATAAAGTTTTATCTGTCTCAAAAAAAAATGCTAAAAATTCATATGGGTACAGTGTTGCATGACTGCACAATTGTCATTCAAAGTGTGATAGTACTGAAAGCTGAAAATTGGCCTGGACTGGAAGGGGTGAAAGTGTCCGGACTTGAAGTGGTAAAAGGTGAAAAGCAGCCGCTTTCTTGTAGAGTGTTGTTTCTGCACTATTATCCTCCTTGTTCCAAAGGTGCATAGCAACTGTTTTTTGTCCTGCTAGTGCACTTTTTTCCTCCTCCTCCCCCACAGACACATCAATCAGCCATTTATTAATATTAATAATATACAGGATTTATATAGTGCCAACAGTTTACGTAGCACTTTAAAATATAAATGTGATAGTACAATTACAATACAGAAGAAATAGGAGTGCCCTGCTCATGGAGCTTACAATCTAATGGGAGGGAAAGGTGGTACAAAAGGTAATAGATACAGGGGATGATCTGATTGAGGTGACTCAAGTACAGTTCTTAGGTTGAGGTAGAGTAGGCTTCCCTTAATAAATGAGTTTTAAAGGATCGCCTAAAGGCAGACAGGGTAGGAGCTGACCAGACATACTGGGGCAGAGAGTTGCAGAGGATGGGAGAGGGTCTGGAGAAGTCCTGGAGGCAAGTGTGGGAGGAGGTAACAAGGAAGCTCGAGTGCAGGAGGCCTTGGGAGGAGTAGAGAGGATGATTTGGGCTATATCTGCAGATGAGGTTGGTGATGTAGCTGGGAGTGATGTTGTAGATGGCCTTGTATTTTGTGTATTCTATTTATGTGATGGGGTAGGGGAAGAGGAAGCCAGTGTGTCAAAGGCAGCAGAAAAGTCTACTTATTTCACTATAAAAAGCCCTAAAATATTGTAGTGGGTATGTGCACAGTCTTTACACATTTTCACCGGTCCTCTTTTCAGCAGGACCTACACTAGCTATTTTAACTGCTTCCTCGCCACCCTATAGCAGAACTACTGCTACAGGGTGGCAGGGCTGCGCAAAATCACGTATATACACGTGAATTTGCATTTCCGGGTAGAGGGCACAAACACGCGCTGCCCTACCTGCGCCGCCATTTGCGGCTACAGATGTCAATCACCAGATTCCACGATGGCACCCCGCGATTGCTGAGGAACAGTGACAGGGGAGAGACCTGTATATATATAATACAGGTCTCTCTCCTGCCAGCAGTAACATGCTGCTGTGTACTTTTCTTTTTACAGCAGAGAAATACACAGCAGCATATTTCCCTAGTAAAACACACACAGCACATTATGTAAAACAGCACACAGTTAACCCTTTGATTGCCCCAGATGTTAGCACATTCCTGCCCACTGTCATTAGTACAGTGTCAGTGCTTTTATTAGCACTGTTCACTGTATTAGTGTCATTGGGATGTCAGTGGCAGTTAGTCAGTTCCCCCCCAAGTATCAGAATGCCTATCGCAGTCCTGCTATAAGTCGCTGATCGCCGCCATTACTAGTATAAAAAAAATAATAAACCCCAGTATATATACCTCCATTTGTAGACGCTATAACTTTCACGTAAACCAATTCATTTACACGTATTGGGATTTTATTTAGCAAAGACATGTAGCAGAATACATTTTGGTCTAAATGTATTCATAATTTAGTTTTTTGTTTTTTTTACTGGATATGTCTTATAGCAAAAAGTCAAAAATATTGTTTTTATTTTCAACATTGTTGGTCTTTATTTATAGCACAAAAAATAAAAAATGCAGAGGCAATCAAATACCAGCAAAATTTATGAGAAAAGAATGTCTTTTAGGTGCAGCATTGCATGACCGCACAATTGTCAGTTAACTTGCCCTCCAGCGGATTTACCCCCCTTAATGACCCTTAAAAAAAAAACAAAGAAAAAATATGTTTTTGTTTTCTTTCTTCATTTTCCAAAAACTTATGGCAACAAATGAGATCTGCAAAATACTCACCATGCTTCTTATCAAATTCCTTGGGTGTCTACTTTCCAAAAAGGGGTCATTTGCAGGGGTTTGGTGCTTTCCTGGCATTTCAGGGCCTCCGAAAGGTAGTCAGAAAGTGTAATGAGGAAATAAATAAATAAAGCCCCTTAAAAGCCTGAAGGTGCTTCTTGGATTTTGGCTAGACTGCCAAAAAGTCTCTCACATGAGGTACCCCCATACTCGGGAGAAGTAGCAGAATGTATTTTGGGGAGTAATTCCACTTATAACCATGGCATGTGTGAGCAATAAATCATTTACTTGCCAATTTTGTGTAAAAAAAAAATTTTTTTCTTGTCATTTTCCAAAAACTTGTGGTAAAAAAATAAATTCTTCTATTGATTCAACATGCCTCTCAGCAAATATTTTGGGGTGTCTACTTTCCAAAAAGGGGTCGTTTTGGGGGGTGAGAGCATTTTATGCCCAGCATTAGAAGTTTATGCCACACATCACTCACTCACCTGAAGATCAAGCCTTTTCTGACACTTAAAAAAAATCTGTATTTTTTGCTAGGAAATTAATTTGAACCCAAAAACATTATATTTTTTGTAAAGCAAGCACCATAGTGAATAAAATGGTGGGTGCTGCAATTGTTTATGTCACATAGTACTCGCGCAGTGATTTTTCAAACACAAATTTAAAAAAAAACACTTTTTTTTCTTTTAATGCACAAAAAAACAATATATTGGGCAATTATTTGGTAAAATATAAAAGATGATGGTATGCCGAATAAATAGATACCAAACATGACATCGTTTAAAACTGCGCATGCCCCATGCAATGGCAACAAACTGCATACGTTTTTAATATCAATAGGCAACACTTTAAAAGCCTTTACAAGCTACCATTTTAGATTTACAGAGGAGGTCTAGTGCTAGAATTACTGTTCTTGATCTGATGTTCACGGCGATACCTCACATGCATGGTGCAACTGCTGTTTACATACCGGCACAGGGTCAACGTTCGCGTACGCAGGTGTGCGCGAGCGGGGAGGCTTTTTTTTTGTTATTTGGATTTTTGTAATTATTTTTACCATGTACCTTTCTTTTTTTTTAATCACTTTTAATGCTATTACAGTAATACAAATATCCCCTATAACTTCAATGGGCATTGTCATATATTCTTTTTTGAAAATCTGGGGTCTATCAGACTCTAGATATCTCCTCTGCCCTTACATTATCCAATCAAACCAAAATCGGTGTGATCAGATGCTTTCCCAATTTACAAATGGCGCTGTTTATATTCTGCAAAACTGAAGTGATGAAATGCTCATAGCATCCAATTTCTTAGACTATAGAGATGATTGGCACCATTCAGGTCTCCAATGAGCACTATGGTCAGCTGGCAGACACACCAGCTGCATTCTCAGGTTCCCCCGATGGCACGGGACTACCCGAGAAGGCCGTGGAAGGCAGTGGGGGAGGGGGGACATCGCCTCCTGCTGCATGTAAAAGCAATCCTGCAGCTAATTAGCCACTAGGATTACTTTTACATGAAAGCCAATCGCTTTCATGTAAAAAAAATGATACCAGGATGATGCCTGCAGCTGTAGGCAACATCTTGGTATAACCATTCAAAGTCCAGTGATGTACCAGTATGTCGCTGATCCTTGTTGGGTATATGTGCTATGTTCTTTTTTTTGTATGCAGCCTGTGGGCTGAATGAAAAAAAGAGAATAAATCTCTGCCAGAAAAAGTGTGTGGTATGCCCATCATTAGAATATACCGCCCTGCATCCACCCACTAAAGGTGAGCACACATTAGGTCGCATGGTGCCACATGCGCCAATTCCAAGATTGTACAAATGTCTAAATGGTGGCACGCTTGAATAAAAATTGTTCACGTATAAGTGCTACCCCATATACAAAAAGGATGACACAAAGTCCCAAACAATCTTGCCACTACTCCCCATGTAGTCTGGGCATCCGGGCGGCTCCACGTGACTATCTTTTACCTCGTAAATCTGAAACTTATATGTATAGCCTATTGCCTTCTCATAGGTCTTATACATCTTGACCCCATTTCTGGCACGCTTGCTGGGGAGAAATTGTTTGAATGCAAGGCGGCCAGAAAAATTAATGAGGGACTCATCAACGCAGATGTTTTGCTGGGGAGTATAGACATCTGCAAATTTTTGGTTAAGGTGATTTACGAGAGGCCGAATTTTGTGGAGCCGGTCAAATTCAGGGTCACCCCGAGGACGACAGAGTGTGTTGTCGTTGAAATGCATAAAACACATTATACTTTCATATCTATGCCTGGCCATAGCTGCAGAAAACACGGGCATATGATGAATCGGGTCTGTGGACCAATACAATCGCAATTCATTTTTTTTAGTAATGCCCATGTTGGCTTAGGCCCCCCAAAAATGTAAATTTGGAAACCGTATTGGGTTTCCATACGAATGGTCTGGCAAGGTTTGAATTTGGGTTGGCGGCGATAAATTGTTGTGCATATAAATTGTTTTGATCCACAATCAATGCATACAGATCTCCTGTGAAAAACAGCTCCAAAAAATCAAGGGGAGTAGTTAAATTTGCTGTTTCCACCTGAATTCCGGGTTGTCGGTTTTTGCCGATAATCGCCGGGTGCCGGCGGGTAATCACGTGGAGTTTTGCATGAATTGGGCATAAAATGTGCTCTGAACGTCATCTAAGTCACAACAATAGAAGAACACAGTCTGCTGAACATAATACTACACAAACATTAGATGTTGCCATGGTTTCATTGCACATAACATGTAAACATTCACAGTGCAGGGAGGAAAAAGTATGTGAGGCCCTAGCTTAATGACTTCTCCCAGAGCTAATTGGAGCCAGGAGTGAGCCAACCTTGACTCCAATCAGTGTGATGATATTGGATGTGTTGCTGACAGCTGTCCTGCCCTTAAAAAACACAGACCTGTTTTGCGTTTACTGGTTTACACGTAATCTCAGGGGATTCACATACTTTTTCTTGCAACTGTACACGATGCACAAACTTTCTGAGGTCAACTAATTTAAAACTCATGTATTAAAAAATGGATATGCCACTCACTTCAGCCATGTCTTCATAAAGTGAAGGAGTAGTCACTGATATCTTCAAAGTACCCAGCGTCAATCCTATTCTCTGTGGAGTAGCCACACAGAATGGATAACTGTGGTTAGGGACAGATGTCCGAGTCTGGATGCATCCTGAAAGCCCTAAAGCCCAGGTTGCCCTGATATGCCAAGAGAAGCTCTTGCTTACCACACCACTCGATAGTGAGTTCATCCTTTCTTCGTGATGAACCAATTATAAGGCTTAGGTGGTTGAAGTCACTGTTGCAAATGAGAGCAACCACAGCTTGGTGGCTTCTGGCAAGTCTACAACCCATTTGAACGTACAGAGCATCCAGTCTTCAAGTACTTAAAAAAAAAGAAATAGAGGAGGGAATAGAATTCCTGTCGTAAGATACAGTTCACAGGGGTTCTAGCCTTTACTTACTCTCCAATAGATAAAAAATAACTTGTGTGTGTTGCTCTTGGATATTTACCCTCACTTCCTGTCCAGTGAAACCTGACAACTGTCCCCTTGAAGTGAAGGGAAATCTTTCTAAAAGAGCACTGGACAGCAATAAAACCCAATAAACTTATCTTCTTTGTTTGGCTGGACATACACTTTAAAACTGTACTCTCACCAAAGACTCATCCCTTTGACTGTATCCCCCCAGATAATTGCATTGCATTAAAAAAAACTATGCTAAATATCACAAATTCTTAAAAATCCCATATTTATTCCTGGAATTGGCACTGCAGTGGGTCACATAACAGTAGATTCAGGTAACTAAAAAGTCATTTGGAAAGGTTTAAAAAAGTTTGTGCACAGACGGGAGCAGGGAGGGTGAAAGAGATTGAGGAGAGGCCAATGTATACCTAAATATGGGCTTTAAAGTAAACCTGTACTGAAAAAATACATAGTTAGCCATTGATGAACTCTACACATTACATTTTTAGTGGTAGTTAGGTTGATCAAAATGCTTTAATACTGACCTGAAAAAATGTGCATAGTGGATCAGGAGGACTGGACAGCAATAAAACCCAACAGGCTTGATCTTCTTTTTGTATGGCTGGACATACACTTTAAAGCTGTGCTCTGACCAAGGACTCATCCCTTTGACTGTATCTCCCCCAGATAATTGCCTTGTATTAAAAAAAACTGTACTAAATATCCCATATTCTTACCCAAATCGGTAGCCATGAAATGGGTCCCAAGGCTGTAGAGTAACAGAGTCTTAGAGTCCCATTGGCTGCCATTAGTGGGGTCCTCACAGGCTCCTAAAAAACTCTTGCCTGGCATGATGGCATGACAATGAAAGGCACTAACAAGATTGGTCTGTGGCCGGCCATGGAGTGGAACAGTGGGTCATTATTCTTCACTCCTGGAAGAGGCGCTCCAGTGGGTCACATTACAGCAGAATCAGGTGACTAAAAAGTTATTTGGGAGGGTTTAAAAAAGTTTGTGCACAGATGGGAGCGGGGGGTGGGAGAGACTGAGGAGAGGAAAATGTGTATCTAAATACCTAAAGACCTAATTCACACAGGTCTGTCACCTGCATGGGATGCACAGCTGTTCCTTGCATCCACATGCAGGCAGTCCCATTCATGTCTGTTTGGACGCATTGGGTGCACAGACACAGCCGCTGGTCCCAATTTGGCAGCCATGTAGGTACTGGGTGCAGGTGCATGTCCCTAAATGCAGATAGTGTGTGCAGGAATGCACACCCACAGCTGCAGAGCTATTAACAGCTTCCCGACCTCCCTATAGCAGATATACTGCTACAGGGCGGCACGGGTGCACAAAATCACGTATATATACGTGATTTTGCATTTCCGGGCGGCTGTCAATCACTGGGTCCCGGCCAGTGATTACTCATTGATGCCTGGTGATTGCCGAGCATCTCTGTAAACAAAACAGTTCTCTTCCCTGTCAGCTTGTGCACACTGCTTTGCATGGCTGTGCAGAGCACAGCCTTGCAAAGCAGTGTGATTACAGTGAAGCACTAAGTAAAACACACCCAGCACACAGTTAACCCTTTGATTGACCCTCATGTTAACCCCTTCATGCCCAGTGCCATTAGTACAGTGTCAGTGCTTGTTTTTAGCACTGATCACTGTATTGGTGTCACTGGAGATGTCAGTGACATCAAGTCAGTTCTCCTCAGTGTCAGAATGCCTGCCGCATTCCCGCTATAAGTCGCTGATCGCTGCCATTACTAGTAAAAATAAAAAAATAAAAAGATTCCACTATCTATACCGCCATTTGTAAACGCTATAATTCTATAATGCAAAGATGTGTAGCAAATTACATTTTGGCCTAAATGTCTGACAAAATTTGTGCATCCGGTGAGTGTGCATTTTATCTATACCCCGCACTTCACCAGAATACTCAAGCACAGTTGGGAATAGGAATAGGAGAGTCACCTTGGTTGCAGTCAGTGAAAGCTTCGATGTTTATTTGAACTGTGATTACATCCACTTGAACTTTCACTTTTACTTATTGTATTATCAGAACAACTCACTAATGCACATGTTTGAATTATCTATCTGACGCCCTTTTGATCCATTTAAGATATATTTATTCTTGAGATTTTTAGCGCTGCACAATATTTTATTTCATGATGAAATTTGATTTTTAAAATTTTTTTACTGGACATGTTTAACAGCAAAAAGTCAAACATATTGTTTTTGTCTAACAATTGTTGGTCTTTTTTTTTTACAGCGCAAAAAATAAAAAATGCACAAGCAATCAAATACCACAGAAAGAAAGCTCAATTTGTGGGCAAAAAAGGACGTAAATCTCATTTGGGTGCAGCATTGCATGACTGCGCAATTGTCAGTTAAAGTAACGCAGCACCATAATGCAAAAAATGGCCTGGTCAGGAAAGGGAGTAAATCCTCAGGAGGGCAAGTGGTTAAACCAACAGCAAGACCTAAACAGGAGTGTGTAGAAAAGACACAGGTTCTGCTAAAAAGCTTTTAGATGAAAGTGATGCAGTATATATTTCATCCACTAGAGGGCAGCATTGCAATTGTAATTTTGAGTTGCCAGAATTTTGCTATTCATCCTAAGAATTTACATTTTATCTCATATGTTAACATAACTATTAATGTGCATGTTGTTTAAATTAGATTTCGAGTACATTTGTTAACTGTGATAGATACATATAATCATTTTAAAACAATATAAATCAATAAAGCAATAACTTGTCTTAGACATTAAGAATTCGTTTCCATTGGTTAGATTGCTTTAGGCAGATAAAAGCCAAAAAATGATATGTGTCAGTGTGCATCCTTCAGCAATGACAGTAAATGGCTGTTAAAGCCGATGTTAGTGATATGATTCTACATGACTTCGTCTCTGATTTTATTTTTGTCATTCAGTGGGTTATTGACAGCCAAGTAATTTTCCTGCATTCCTTTTAATTAACTGAAATACAATCTTAATTCAGCCCACGGGTTATATTAAAGTGGAATAGTGCACATGCATGGGGGTGGTGTCATCATGGCCCCACCAACCATGCAGCCGAAGAGTTGGTTAGTGCTGACAGTGCAGTGCTGAAGAGGATCACTAGCCATAATATGCTAATACTAAGACATGACTATAAGTTCCAATTTATCTATTTTTTGTGGAAGTTTAATTCCGCTTTAACCCTTTCACCTCCAGAGTTGTTTTTTTATTTTTTGCACATATGTTTAAAAATAATCATTTTAGGCTTGACGAGTATGTAAAAACCCCAAACATATACAGTGGGTATAGAAAAGAATCACCCCCTTTTAGAATAATCACATTTTGTTGCTTTGCAGCTTGAAATGAAGACAGACACAGTTTTTATTTTAGCCAGCTATATTTAATAGGTGCAACTTATAACATCCAAGTGAAAGATATAACACCAACATGCCAAAAAAAATGTTTAAAATATCAAAAACAGAATCACTGAGTTGGAAAAAGGATCACCCCCTTAAAATACAAACATGTGTATCTAATCACCATCTCAATGGCACATAAAGCCATTTGACTTTCAACCTTGATCAGCTGTGCTCATTTTGATTAGCTCAGCTTAAAAAGAGCTTTCCTGGAGCATTTCAGTCCCTGATAGTGCAACTGAAGCAAACTCCGGGATATCTCCATCATAAAGTTGTGGACAGGCACAAGTCAGGAGATGGATCCCAAAACATTTCAAAGGCTTTATCAATTCCTAGAAGCACAGTGAAGTCTAATATTAAGAAGTGGAAGGTATTTGGTGCAACACAGCCCCTCCCTGGATCAGAACGTTGTTCCAAACTGGATGAAAGAGCCAGAAGGAAAATGGTCAGAGAGGCTGCCAAGAGGCCTATTGCAACTCTGAAGCAGTTGCAGGAATTTATGACAAAGAGTGGTCATTGTGTGCATGTGACAACAATATCACAAATTCTCCACAAATGTGGCTTGTATGGGAAGGTTGCAAGAAAGGCCACATGCAGTCACCACTGAGCTTTGCCAAAACACACCTTGAAGATTCTGAGGCCATGTGGAATAAGGAGTTCTGGTCAGATGAGACTAAAATGTAATTATTTGGCTTCAACACTAAACAATATGTCTGGTGGACCTTGAGCCTTTAGAACCACTTTAAAGGCAGCTGCCAAAGGATTTTTGGAGTATCCAACACCCTCACTCCTTTCTCCTGTTCAAGTGCTTCAGTTGATCTACAAAAAACACCCAAAGATTGACCCTGTGTTTGTCTGTGTGCTCTGAAATCTTGGTATCTGAGCACGTAAGGGAGACCTGGGCCCTTCCACAAAACATGTCAGGGATACAGAACTCCATCTAGCGCGTTTCACTAAGCTATGACTAAGCGTTAATGGAGCGTGAAACATGTTATATGATGTTCTGTATTCCTGACATGTTTTGTGGAAGTATGTTATAAAAAGACATTTTGAATAAAGGTGATTTTACTGGATGTACGGACATCGGATGTTTCTTTGCCCAAATTAATATCACTTACTGGGAATTTTTTTTAACAAAAGACATGTAGCAGAATATATTTTAGCCTAAATTTATGAAGAAATTAGATTTTAAATATTTTTTTTATTGGTTTGGATATTGGATATGTTTTATAACAGAAAGTATAAAATATCTTTTTTTTTATATAATAAAAAACACAGTGGTGATCAAATACCACCAAAAGAAAGCTCTTTGTTTGAAAAGATATGTAAATTTCATTTGGGTACAGTGTTGCATGACTGTGCAATAGCCAGTTAAAGTAGCACAGTGCTGAATAGCAACACAATGCCCTGATCATGAAGGGGGTAAAACCGCCTGGAGCTCAAGTGGTAATATGTACGAAAGGACACTTTCTGCTTGGTATTGATGGCAGAAAAAAAAGAACTTTCCAGTAAGAGTAAAAAAAAAAGAAAGATAAATCATATTAAATAAGCACATTTATAATATTGTAATGTCATGCTCAGCAATCTAACAAGAAGTTTAAAATGCAGCAGCTCATTTGCAATTCTTTTGCCTGAAACCAGTTATTTTATATAAAATTTCAGTTTATGATATGTATTTTAGCATTGCTTGCTGTATAGGAATTAATATTGCCTAAATAAGGAGTTGCTGCAGAGCCTGTCTTTATTATAAGTTTGAGGACTGAAAAATGCATAAAATACATTTCTATTCATAAATCTTCTACAATAATGTTATTCTGTTCTTGTACAGATCAGAACATCTCAAATAGCTTCAGCTTCTTTAAAGCCCAACTCCAGGCAAAAATGAAATGTAAATAGTGCATTACACATCAATTACCTTACTCCTCAATCTTCATTCCTAACACGTCTTCCTAAGTCATCCTGCAGTTTAATGGATCAAAGTCACAAATTTCATAATCGAGCAAAGCTAATATCCTGCCCTCATGACCACACATTTTCCCCTGCTTGTTATCTTATTGTACACCACCCCCTTGAGTACTTCTGCTTCTGGAACCTATGGGAGATGACCTGAATGCTGGAAGTATCACTTTTACCAATAGGGGGTATGCACATCAAACAGGCAGTGATATGGATATCTGAAGAAGGACCCCTTGAAGTAAGGGAAAAAGGATCAGCATTGGGCATCAGCTTCATTTAAGTAAAATGAACATTTGGATAGGTTTTTTTTTTTTCAAACCAGCAGTTACCGTAGTTTATTGAGGGTAAACAACTTGGATAGGGATCGGGGATTATGGGTTGCCCAATCTGACTTGATGAAACAACTAGAGGACAAAACTTCTTACACTATGTTCAGAAAAAATGGATCCTGGACGTTACTCCAGCCAGAGTGGTATCAGTCTCTTTAAGTATCAGTAGCAATGTTACTTTAAGGAGCCCTAAGTCCCCTTGAATGATCTCTCAAAGCCCAAGTTAGCAATACTGCCAGCCCACCTGGCTGCCTTGAAGAGTGTCCCAGAGCAAGAAATTTAGGTTAGCGGTAACACTCTCCTAATGAGAGCTTGCTGGATATTGCATCTGATAGCCCTCTCCCTTTTAGGTCCTGGAGGTGTAGAGGTACTGTCCCTTGTCCTACTGCTTAGGATGAGGCTGCTTCCAGACCTTTCGTTGTGTTAGTCTTTTCCCAAGCTAGGCAGGCTGTCTTCTTCTTTTAGACTGTAGGATAGTGGAGCTCCCTCTTTCCAGTTTTCTTTCCTTCTCTCTCCTTCCTTAGCTCCAGCTCGGGGGCAGAGTCCACCTTCCCATGGTCCCCTCCCAGGCCTCATGAACCTCAGCACTTCATCTTCCACCCAATCACCACACTCTCCTGCTGGCTAGGCTCTTTAATATGTATAGGCCCATCTCACCACACTGCCAGGCCTCCTGCCTAGGATTGGTCAGACTCCTACAAATATGCAGATCATCAACTCTTTGCCTTCATCCATTAGCTTCTAGTATCTTCTGGAAAACTCCAGAACCGGGGGGGAGGGGGGATACCAGAGGCCTGACCTGTAGAGCCTTCCTGCCTGACCTAAAGTAAACACAAAGTAATTTCCAGACTCACCACACTACTGTGAGCCATTACATTTTCCTCACTCTAACTATACACTAGAGGGTGCTACATTTACCTTCCTCTAAAAAAACTTCCTGTTTGAGTCTCAGTCGATACGCCCTTTTTATTTACCGGGAATTTTATGGTCTAACATCTCCCCCCGATCGACTGTTTTTTATAACTCCATAGTGACTCACTCACTGACGCTTTGGTCCAAACACAAATCTAAATTGGGTTTAGTCTCTTCTATTCCCCCAGGTGTGTCATTTTTTGGGGATCCTACTTTTGTTGTAGCCTTTTCTTCCCCTCATATGTTTCGTTGGTGGTATGATCGATCTTTTATCAGATTGTCTGATTTCCAAAGAGGAGGATCTTATATTACCTTTGATATGCTGCGCGTGTTGTTTGATGTTCCTCTTCGCGAGTACCTTTGTTATAGACAGATTAGGCACTTTTTTAAAGCGCACTTTGGCCTTGCCCCATCCTCTCCGATTTCCTTTTTTGAACGTGTCAGCCGTGACTCTCCCAGGGGTAGGGGTCTTATCTCAAATCTTTATCACCAATTTTTGATCTGTCTTTTTCATGCTCCCCCTTTGTACAGACGAAAATGGGAGGAGGATTGTGGCGTCACTTTTTCGGATGAGGATTGGGATTCCATGGTGGATAATATATGCAAGAGCTCTAGATCTCTTTCGGTTCGTGAGACGGCCCTTAAAGTTCTAACCAGATGGTATTATACCCCGTCAAGACTACATGTACTGTTTCCACAAACGTCCCCTCTATGTTTTCGGGGCTGTGACTGCACGGGTACTTTGGTTCATATATTTTGGGATTGCCCGACCATATCTTTGATCTGGCGTAGGATTTCTGAGGTCGCTACCTTATTGTCGGGCGCCCCGATACGATTGTCCATGCAGACCTGTTTGTTGGGGGCCCATATCCCAGGGGTCTCTGATGCCAATCTGAGATTGATACACACATTATGTATTGCCACTTTATGGTCTATTGCCCTACATTGGAGGTCCAATGCTGTACCCTTAGACTCCGTTTTACACAGAATTGACACTATAATGCTTATGGAACGCATTCATTATACCCTACTGGATAAGCTGCACTTATACGATAAAAAATGGGAGTCATGGAGAGATTGCAGACACTTATTACATGCTTAATAACATCCCCAGTAAAAGTTGGCTGGCATGTACTATTGACAGGTGTATCACCCAACCTATTTTGTCGTTTATGTACTTCATGCACTTGTAACTTCCTCTTTTTTTTCTTATCTTCTTTGTTATGTTAATATACCTTTATGTATTGTACTTTTCAAAAGTGCCTTGTTTTTGCTGACAATATCACTTTTAAAATGTGCTGTTGTTCTACTGTCTACTCTTGTACAATAAAATCGTTTGTAAACAAAAAAAAAAAGAGGCCCTGTCCTCATGGGCATGCCATAAAAGTGGAGGGAAAAGGGAACAAACTCAGACAGCAGGGACAGTCCTACACACTGCATAGGTCTCAGCACTATGTCCAGTTACACACAGTCACAACCACAGCTATGCCACCCTACAAGACTAAAGTTTGCCAGTAGTCATATTTCCACAAGAACCAGCCACTGCGCCAACCATGGACTTTTCACCAGATCCAGCAGCAGAACCATTATTAGTTCTACTATGTGAAATGGAAACAGAGTCAGTGGCCTCATTCCTGCAACCAGAACCAGCAGTAAAGTGACAAGTTCTGCCAATAAAGCCTCATGCAAGACCAGCCAACCTAATAACCTAACATGTCACTAGAGTAGCCAGCAGGACCATCACCAGCCCTGCCATGCAGGAATCTTGACACTTGGTCATTCCTGCAAATCTCTCAGAGCAAATCAGAAATGTCAGATTTTTCCATGAAGGTACATTATGTGAAAAAAAAAACAAAAACGTTTGATTTTAATTTTTGTTTTTGCAAATTACATGTTAAATGAGATTTGGCCACAAATAATTAGTGCATGGCAAGACATAGCTGGCACTGCCTATGTTATTATCTGTTACAATGGGAACAGTCAATATAAATATATACAAGTATGTGGAGACTGAGATAATTGTGTCTTTATCTCATTTGATACTGATTAGAATACATCTGTTCATTACAGGGATAATTTAGTGTTTGGATGCAGGTTGTAAAAACGTGGAGACACTAGA
The DNA here is from genome assembly GCF_062004578.1 of Staurois parvus. Classification (NCBI taxonomy): domain Eukaryota; kingdom Metazoa; phylum Chordata; class Amphibia; order Anura; family Ranidae; genus Staurois; species Staurois parvus. Next base: position 4,216,259 of record NW_028317918.1, on the reverse strand, counting down.
ACATGATATTCTCTTGTAAAAATGCAGACCGTACAGCACAGGATATGGTAGTGCAAGAGTGGGGGAAGGCAGCTGGCATGCAGATGGTAAATGGGACAGAAGACAATTGGTAATGGACCCAAAGCAGGGAAGGCTGGTGAGGATAATGGAAGAGTTACAAGTTGGGTTAATACACAGCTGATGACAGAGAAGAAGGAACTGAGACACAAAATCATTTTCAGTGCCAGTGCAGGGAGATATAAAAATGTTATAGTGCAGAGCAATATTTCTCTACCTTTTTAAAGTCACGGTGCCTTGAAAAGTATTTTCACTCTCAAGACACCCTAAGCTAAGGCTTGGTTCACATTACTGCGTGTTGGGGAACATGCACAAAATTGTGCATGTTCTTGCCATGCAGACAATTGGGCTGCTCTTCAGCAGAGGCACAGGGGTGCCGTTAATTCTTAATGGTATCCCCACAGATTGGAAAACGCAGTGCCCTGCATGCAGCACACAGCCACACAGATGTGAACCAAGGGCTCATTCCCATGTGAGGGCGGGGGGAGGGGGTAATACCACACAGTTGAACTGTTTCTATCATCCCAACTGTTCTCCATTTAGCTTCAGAATCAGCAGCCAGAGTTGTACACATGCTATGGTCATAGCTGGAACTATATCCTCAGATGAATGGCACCATGCTGCAATTGCTCCACAATAGCATACATTGCGTGGGTTGCAGCACGGTGATACTGCATATATGGGGGATTAAAACAGGGATTTGTGAGGCGATATATCACCTCTCCATTGCCTGTCAAATGCCTCTAAAAAAGTGATCTGAGCACGCTTTTCTGGAATATGAGGCCTTGCCACCATTATTAAAGAGCTCTAAAAAAGCAGCTCTGATTGTACAGAATTAGGGGTCAAGATTAAAAGCAACATACATACAAATAGAAACATACATACACACACTCACATACATACACACATATAAAACACACACTCAGGAAGCCCCCTCCCTCTTTCACTGCTTTCACTTTCTGACTGCATGTCACTGTCCTGACCAAGCTCCCACTGTGCCGATGTACAGTTTGTTGGAGAAGCGGGAGCTCCATCTTATCTCAATGCCTTTCTCTACCAGGATGCCACAGCACCCCTGACGACCTTAGGCAGCACAACAAGGTGCCATGACACCCAGGTTGAGAAAGGCTGGTGTACAGCACAGTGTACAGGGGTAAAAGCGGAGTGGGGCTGTGTCCAATGTAGAACATGGTACAGGGTACAGAGAAGAGAATTATGCAGTGTGCAGTAGAGAAAACACAGCACAGTGTTCAGAGTGGAGCAGTGTGCAGTACAGAATAAATAGCACAGTGTACTTAGTCAAGCAGTGTGCAGTAAAGAACACACTACACAGTTTACAGAGTGGAGCAGTATGCACTATAGAACACAGAGCACAGTGCACAGAGTGGACCAGTGTGTGCAGTACAAACCACAGCACAGTGTACAAAGCGAAGCAGTGCAATCAGTACAAACCACAGCACAGTGTACAGAGTAGAGCAGTCTACAGGACAGAACATGCAGCACAGTGTACAGAGTTGAGCAGTGTGCAGTGCAGAACACACAGCACAGTGTACAAAGTGGAACAGAGTACACTATTGAACACACAGCACAGTGTACAGATTGGAGCAGTGTGCACTGAAGAACACACAGCACAGTGCACAGAGTGGAGCAGTGCATGCAGTACAAACCACAGCACAATGTACAGAGCAAAGCAGTATGCACTACAGAACACACAGCACAGTGTACAGAGTGGAGCAGTGTGCACTGTAGAACACACAGCACAGTGTACAGAGTAGAGCAGTGTGTGCAGTACAAACCACAGCACAGTGTACAGAGCGGAGCAGTATGCACTATAGAACACACAGCACAGTGTACAGAGTAGAGCAGTGTGTGCAGTACAAATCACAGCACAGTGTACAGACGGAGCAGTATGCACTATAGAACACACAGCACAGTGTACAGAGTGGAGCAGTGTGTGCAGTACAAACCACAGCACAGTGTACAGAGTGGAGCAGTATGCACTATAGAACACACAGCACAGTGTACAGACTGGAGCAGTGTGCACTGTAGAACACACAGCACAGTGTAAAGAGTGGAGCAGTATGCACTATAGAACACACATCACAGTGTACAAAGTGGAGCAGTGTGTGCAGTACAAACCACAGTACAGTGTACAGACTGGAGCAGTGTGTACTGTAGAACACACAGAACAGTATACAGAGTGCAGCAGTGTGTACAGTACAAACCACAGCACAGTGTACAGAGTGGAGCAGTATGCACTATAGAACACACAGCACAGTTTACAGAGTGGAGCAGTGTGCACTGTAGAACACAGAGCACGGTGCACAGAGTGGAGCAGTGAGTGCAGTACAAACCACAGCACAGTGTAAAGAGCAGAGTAGTGTGCAGTATAGTACACACAACACTTTCTGGAGAGAGAAACAATGTACAATGTGGAACAGTATGCAGTATAGGACACACAAAACAGAATACTGAGTTTAGCTGTGTACAGTGCAGAACACACAGTATAGTGCACAGAGTGGATTAGTGTGCAATACAGAGCACACAGTACAATATATAGAGTTCAGCCATGTGCATTGAAGAGCCCACAGCACAGTGTATAGAGCGGAGTAGTGTGCAGTATGAGACACACAGCACATTGTACAGAGCGGAGTAGTGTGCAGTATGAGACACACAGCACAGTGTACAGAGTGGAATAGTGTGCAGTATGAGACACACAGCACAGTGTACAGAGTGGAGTAGACACAGCACAGTGTATAGAGTGGAGTAGTGTGCAGTATGAGACACACAGCACAGTGTACAGAGTGGAGTAGACACAGCACAGTGTATAGAGTGGAGTAGTGTGCAGTATGAGACACGCAGCACAGTGTATAGAGTGGAGTAGTGTGCAGTATGAGACACGCAGCACAGTGCACATTGTGGATCTGAGTGCAGCATGCCTGTGTTAGCACAATTGCAGGAGGAACATTCTAGAAAGAAATATACATGCTACGCCTTTGCATAATGTTTGCATTCGGAGTACAGTGATATCCTTCCTCTCAGTACGGATGCTCAGGCAGAGTTGTTGCAGTTCTGTCCTGGCTCTCTCTACAGTAGTAGATCACTGCACTGCTAAGGTGATCTATTGCTGTCTGATTGCAGCCAGCAACAGATCTCTGTTAGAAGCAATCTGCTGCTGCACAGCTGCGTATTGGGCTGGATCTTGTCTCCACCCCAAACCTCCCACCCCTTCCAGGTAAAAAAAAAGTGTAAAACATTTTGTAAAAAGAAGTGAAAAACGTAAGTACAATGTACAGTGATATCAGAACTCATTGGACGCCGCTTCACAGTGCAGATGGACAATGACCCAAAGCATACTGCAAAAGCAACCAAAGAGTTTTTTAAGGGAAAGAAGTGGAATGTTATGCAATGGCCAAGTCAATCACCTGACCTGAATCCGATTGAGCATGCATTTTACTTGCTGAAGACAAAACTGAAGGGAAAATGCCCCAAGAACAAGCAGGAACTGAAGACAGTTGCAGTAGAGGCCTGGCAGAGCATCACCAGGGATGAAACCAGCGTCTGGTGATGTCTATACGTTCCAGACTTCAGGTTGTAATTGACTGCAAAGGATTTTCATCCAAGTATTAAAAAGTGAAAGTTTGATTTATGGTTATTATTCTGTCCCATTACTTTTGGTCCCTTAACAAGTGGAAGGCACATATGCAAACTGTTGTAATTCCTACACTGTTCACCTGATTTGGATGTAAATTAAAGCTGACAGTCTGCAGTTAAAGCACATCTTGTTTGTTTCATTTCAAATCCATTGTGGTGGTGTATAGAGCCAAAAATGTTAGAATTGTGTCGATGTCCCAATATTTATGGACCTGACTGTACAGTACATATAAGCTACCTTCTGATTGGAGAGGCTGGACTTCTGCAAAGAGACCCCTGTTTCTACACACAGAGCAAGGCTCCCACTCTACAGTATGCTGGCAGGAGACAGGCTGGTTTACCCAGGCTGTAGCTGCTTTCTAAAGAAATCAAATTACAAGACCTTAAACACCTTTTGTATGGATGCATCTGGGGTGTATGTAGCTGATTTAAACTGAAAGTTGATTTGGACTTTAACTTTATTCCGAAAAACAATACCTCCTGCCCTTGTCACTTCCTGCCATGCTCACCTCCAGGACTTTTCCTGAGCCTCCCCCATCCAATGGAACTCCCTAACTCTATATGTCCAAATATCTCCCACTCTCTCCACTAGGCAATCCCTGAACACACTTTTCTTCAAAGAAGCCTATCCTGCCTCCACCTAACATCTGCACTTTTATTCTTTCCATCAGCTCATCCCCCACAGTAATTAACTTTTGTATCACTTGGCCCTCTCTTTTAGATTGTAAGGTCTAACAAGCAGGGCCCTCTTATTCCTCCTGTATTGAATTGTATTGTAACTGTACTGTCTGCCCTCATGTTGCAAAAGCGATGTGCAAACTGTTGGCACTATATAAATCCTGTATAATAATAATAATATCCACAAAAGAAGGAATGTCAACACATAAATAAGGTTGCTGCACTTTAATGGCATAACACAGTCACATCACAATGACATACAGTACATTCCAGAATCACTTGACAGTATATTGCCAATTTATCACATTTAGTGGACAGCCTGCAGCAGTCACATGTGAAAGCATATGCAGCACTTTAGCATCTATCTTCCCTCAGACAATCTCTTCCTTAAGAAATCCCTCCATAGCTCTACCCATCTGGGTATGCTCCCTGAAGTTATTCTCCTGAATGAGTCATTAGTACTCTGAGAGTAACTCACTCTGACCTGCCGACTAGGTTTTAGACATCCAGCTCACAGCCCTTCTTTAGTTTTTCCAGAGATGGATTGCTGCAGTTGCTCCTACTGAGCTCTGTACACCTCTTCAGGGACATCTGCCTTGAGCAGAGCCTTGGCTGTGCTGACTACATCTGGTGTGTTGGGTACTTGGCTCCCATGCCCCATCTGCCCTAAGGCTCTCCCCCACCCATGACATCACTACAGGAAGTTGTCACTTTCTTGTAACTTTTCCTTTTACCATCCAATTTTAGGACAGAGCCACTTAGTGGCAGACTAGCTAACTGCACCTGCTTACACGTTGGATGGAGTAGTGCAGTTAGAGAGGTCCTGCAGCCTCCTGAGATGAGGGACATTATCCCAGAAGGCTGCAAACTGGGAGGAAGGGGCAAGAAATGAGGAAGTGGGGGCTGGCACTGACATAAATTAATAAATAAAATAGGGACTGGAGAGAAGCATATGACAACAACTTTTATTTTGGGGAGAAGAAACACTTTACGTAATCATATAACATTTTCCTTTGCAACAGTCTATATAATCCAGGCATCTGATGTGCCTTTTCTGTATGTTTTCTGTGTGCATCATTAGATGAAAGGCTTTGGATAGGCATGAAAAAATGTCAGATGGAGAGGATTACAACTGCTGTGCAGCCAATAAATTATAATGTGTTTATACATTTGTGAATAAATGCTGTTTTATGTCTTGAATGCGAATTCCCATATTCATATAATCTGTAAAAGGGCCAGGAGAAAGGAACAGCTGCTCCACCATATTTCAGAGCCAGGCATTTCAGACATTTGCTATGAATCCTATCTGGGCAAGGAAATGTACAGGAAACAGGGGACATAGACAGTGAAATGTGTCTATGGTCAAATTACAAGGGTTCAAAGCCTGACATATGTTAAAAAAAACCATACACACATTTAAAGTGACCTACTGAAAAAACATTATTGCAAAAGCAGACTATAAAAGCAAACGCTTTATCATTACCTGTCTGAGGGTTGTTACGTTTAATCTTCACCCTCTCACAGTATACTGTCATGTAGGCAGGTGTAATTTGACCTCCCTGCACAGGTGGCGCTGTCAGCAGCCACCATGCAAGGAGAGTAGGGGACAGGAGGCGCTCACATTCACATTTAGGCCTCCATTGATATCGTCATGTGAGCAGCTATCCAATTGGACACAGCTGCCCCAGGTGACCTTGCACCCATCTGTAGTGAGGGCACTAAAAAGCTCTGGCTCACTGCAGTTGATGCACATTTTAGGACAGGAACCTAGTGTAGGGTGAGGTTTTAGTAGAGGAGGGGCAGAATAGGAACTGGTAACCAGTTTGTCAGTGTGGAACATTTACAACTCCTTGTTGCATCACTGCCTGCAAGCTGCCTCCTCTGCCAGGTGCTGTCAGCATTCAAGTGTGGCTCTCTATAAGGATTTCACACTGATCCCCTCCAAAAACACAGCAAAAACGCATAGGCGCTTTTACCGTGCTTTCTGAACATTTTTAAAGGGCACTTGACTTAAAAAATGTACCAAAAGAGGCATTTTTGAGGCGCTTTTCAGGAGTTTTCCATTGATTTCAATAGGAAGAGGCATTTTTTTTAACTGCCTCCTGCCCGCCATATAAGGTAATGACGGGAGTGCAGCAGTTCTCTCTAACGCTCTGTCATGTGATCACATTGGCTCTGTCATGTGATCAGCTGTGTCCAATCACAGCTGACTGCATGTAAATAAGGAAATGCCGGTTATCGGCATTCCTCACCTCATAAACTGTCACGCTGACAGCGTGTGAGGAGAAGAGAACCGGTAATCGGCATTCCTCAGAGGGGACATGTACACAGATCATCAGTGCCCTGATGATCAGTGTAGCCCCATCAGTGCCAACTGTCAGTGCCCATCAATGCCACCTGCCAGTGCCCATCAGTGCCACATTTCAGTGCATACCAGTGCACATCAATGCAACATATCAGTGCCCATCTGAGCTGCCTTTCAGTGCCAACTATCAGTGTCAGCCAGTGCCGCCTATCAGTGCTGCCAATCAGTGCCACCTATCAGTGCCAGTCAGTGTTGCCTATCAGTGCTCATCAGTCCAGCTATCAGTGTCCCTCTGTGCCACCTATCAGTGCCGCCTAACAGTTCCAGTCAGTGCCACCTATCCGTGCCAGTCAGTGCTGCCTATCAGTGCCATATTTGAGTGCTGCCTTTCAGTGCCCATCAGTGATGCCTGTCAATGCCCATCAGTGTCACCTACCAGTGCCTCCTCATCAGTGCAGCCTATCAGTGCCCATCACTGCAACCTCACATCAGTGAAGGATAAAAATTACTTATTTGCAAAATGTTATAACAGAAACTAAGAAAAAACCTTTTTTTTCAACATTTTCAGATGTTTTTGGTTTGTTTAGCAAAAAATAAAAAACCCAGAGGTGATTAAATACCACCAAAAGAAAGCTCTGTCTAAAAAAAATGATAAAAATTTCATATGAGTACAGTGTTGCATGAGCGTGCAATTTTCATTCAAAGTGCTACAGTGCTGAAAGCTGAAAATTGGCCTGGGCAGGAAGTACCTGGTAGACAAGTGGTTAATGCTCCAAAGATGCTGCAAGCAGGAGTTTTTACACCACACCGCAAGCACAATGCCTCTATGTTAACGATATACATTCCCATACATAGGGAAGCGTTTTTATTGAGCTTTTCAGGCACTTTTTTTAACACAAAAATGCTTCAAAATCTCCTCAATGTGAAAGTAGCCTAAGGGCTGTATAGCTCACTGTGAGTGTTATCAGTTCACTGCTTCCACCTGGACTCTGTACTGTGTTGTTGGAACTTTCACTTTCACTGCATTGCAATCTCAGATCTCTGTGTCTTGCCTCCCTTCCGTGTATCCAACACTGGTCTGTATTGAGAAATGCCAAAAAAGTTGTCCACTCGCACTCTCATCCCCACTACACCATTGAAGTAAATAGGTGTAGCGCTGCCCCCACAGGGGCCGCTTGACAATTCTTGTCCCCACTGGTTGATCTGACACCTCTGACACTCTGGGTTCAGACATATTTCAACAGTATGAAATAATATTGCAAGGGACGCAATTCTTTCGTAACACCTCTATATTAGGCTCCTTGGAAAGAGTAGGTCACAGAGTGAAGCTTCAGGAGGTACATCCCCAGTTAATGCATAAAGGCAAAACACTGATAAAATGGAAATAACAAAATTGCAACAGTTAACAGATTATATGGTCACAAATGGTACATTGTAACTATGTAACTATAAGACCACCAGCAGCAGCAGGAGGGGGCAGAAAAGGCTTGTTGGCTTATCAGCTCTCTCTGGGCCTTCTGCATCACTATAGGGATGTAAATATGTACATGAGGGGTGTCAAGTCAAACCAGGACTTTTGAGTTTATATAATAAAAAAACACATTTCAAGGAGTGGAAACTGCATTTATTTTTCAACATACTCCCCTGCTACATTTATATACTTAGCCCTGTGTTTAACTAATGCCTGGAAAGCTTCGGCATAGAAAGATTTGTCAGTAGGTCTGAACCATCCTAGGACTGCTTGCTTCACTTCATCATTAGTCCTGAAATGCTGACTTCCAAGGAACTTTTTTAGGGGTCCAAAGAGGTGGAAATCACTCAGAACAAGATCCAGGCTGTAAGGGGGATGTGGCAATACCTGTGCACATAGTGTAAGTGCGGTGAGTAGTACGAGCTTGTGCGTTGTCCTGGAAAACCAGGACACCCTTAGTGATCAAACGAGGCTGTTTTTTCCGCAGATGCATATGCACATCACTCAGGATATGACAGTAATGTTCACTGTTGATAGTGGCATCACGGGGTAGAAAATCCACATGAGTAACGCCAAGTTTTTCCTAGAAAACACTTGAAATCACTTTACCTGCAAGCGCAATTGTTCAGATTTTTTTTTGATGGTGGTGTGTCCGCATGCTTCCATTGCTCTGATGCTGGATTTGATTCCGGAGTGAAATGATGTGCCCAGGTTTCATCACATGTAATGATGCAATCAAGAAAATCCTGGCCTTACCTGTCAAAACGCTCCTTCAATCCAGAGCAGACTTCAACTCTTCTGTGCTGCTCTAAAGCAAAAAGCTGTCTTGGTACCTAACGTGTGCTAACTATTCAAGAATGCAAATGTTTGTGTATGATCATGTTAATTGTTCCCACAGAAAGATTAGCCTCTTGTGCAATTTCACTACAGGTTACAGTCAGGTCCATAAATATTGGGACATCGACACAATTCTAACATTTTTGGCTCTATACACCACCACAATGGATTTGAAATGAAACAAACAAGATGTGCTTTAACTGCAGACTGTCAGCTTTAATTTGAGGGTATTTACATCCAAATCAGGTGAACAGTGTAGGAATTACAACAGTTTGCATATGTACCTCCCACTTGTTAAGGGACCAAAAGTAATGGGACAATTGGCTTCTCAGCTGTTCCATGGCCAGGTCTGTGTTATTCCCTCATTATCCCAATTACAATGAGCAGATAAAAGGTCCAGAGTTCATTTCAAGTGTGCTATTTGCATTTGGAATCTGTTGTTGTCAACTCTCAAGATGAGATCTAAAGAGCTGTCACTATCAGTGAAGCAAGCCATCATTAGGCTGAAAAAACAAAAACAAACCCATCAGAGAGATTGCAAAAACATTAGGCGTGGCCAAAACAACTGTTTGGAACATTCTTAAAAAGAAGGAACGCACCAGCGAGCTCAGCAACACCAAAAGACCCGGAAGACCACGGAAACAACTGTGGTGGATGACCGAAGAATTCTTTTCCTGGTGAAGAAAACACCCTTCACAACAGTTGGCCAGATCAAGAAGACTCTCCAGGAGGTAGGTGTATGTGTGTCAAAGTCAACAATCAAGAGAAGACTTCACCAGAGTGAATACAGAGGGTTAACCACAAGATGTAAACCATTGGTGAGCCTCAAAAACAGGAAGGCCAGATTAGAGTTTGCCAAACGACATCTAAAAAAGCCTTCACATTTCTGGAACAACATCCTATGGACAGATGAGACCAAGATCAACTTGTACCAGAGTGATAGGAAGAGAAGAGTATGGAGAAGGAAAGGAACTGCTCATGATCCTAAGCATACCACCTCATCAGTGAAGCATGGTGGTGTTAGTGTCATGGCGTGGGCATGTATGGCTGCCAATGGAACTGGTTCTCTTGTATTTATTGATGATGTGACTGCTGACAAAAGCAGCAGGATGAATTCTGAAGTGTTTCGGGCAATATTATCTGCTCATATTCAGCCAAATGCTTCAGAACTCATTGGACGCCGCTTCACAGTGCAGATGGACAATGACCCAAAGCATACTGCAAAAGCAGCCAAAGAGTTTTTTTTAAAGGGAAAGAAGTGGAATGTTATGCAATGGCCAAGTCAATCACCTGACCTGAATCCGATTGAGCATGCATTTCTCTTGCTGAAGACAAAACTGAAGGGAAAATGCCCCAAGAACAAGGAGGAACTGAAGACAGTTGCAGTAGAGGCCTGGCAGAGCATCACCAGGGATGAAACCCAGTGTCTGGTGATGTCTATGTGTTCCAGACTTCAGGCTGTAATTGACTGCAAAGGATTTGCAACCAAGTCAAATTAAAGCTGACAGTCTGCAGTTAAAGCATATCTTGTTCGTTTCATTTCAAATCCATTGTGGTGGTGTATAGAGCCAAAAATGTTAGAATTGTGTCGATGTCCCAATATTTATGGACCTGACTGTATGTGTCGAATATCCAGGATCAGGCATTCCACATGCTGAATGTTCACAGGAACAACTGCTGTGGGCTGGGAACCACCACGGCTGGGTATGTCACTGACGGACATACAGCCATCTTTGAAACGTTTACACCATTCAAACATCTTTGCTGTTGTTGAGTGTCTCATCACCGTATTGTGCTTGAAGTCTTCTGTCACGTACCTGACAGGAGACTGAAATGACGAGGTCGGGCTCACTTGTGTTACTAAGTCCTTAAGAGACTGGCGAACCACTGATTCAGGAACAGTAGTGATGTGCAGAGCTGGTATAGTAGACCGCCAGGTGTGCACCTGAGCAAGGCAGGAAGCTGGAATCGGAGACAGGAGCAACGTCACAGGAATAGCCGGGGATATCAATGGGCAGACAGCGAGGTACCAAATTATAAGCAAGCCGAAGTCAGGAACAGAGCCGGGGTCAGAAACGAGCATCAAGGCAGGAAAGGAATCAAGAGTCAAGTCAGGAACAAGCTGGGTCAGCAGCAAGGGAATCACACAGGAACACAACAGGACACAGGGAACAGCTGAAGACCAGTAAGCACTAAGCACAGGCAGAGGCATCCTTTAAATAGTCCATCTGGCGCCAAGATTCATTGCGCGTGTGCTTGTGCGTGATTGCGCATTTCTGTGCGTGTGAACACGTCTGGTTACTATTCTGTGGATATTTCTGTGCGCATGCGCTTTTCTATTAGCCAGCCGTCTCACAGGAATTCCCTTACATCTTCATCAGTTAACGCTGTTCCATGCATGCACTAACATTGTTGTTTGCCATTTTGATTAATGGTCTCTGGATTGGCCCGCGACATGTCCATCGCCAGCCAATATTAGATCACATTTGCCACTTACTACTGCATGTAATACAGCCACACTAGCATCCCTTTTTATACCTGTAAAATGTAAAGTCCCAGTTTGACTTGCACGCTCTCTCTCTCAATCTCTCTATATATATATTTATATGCGCAGTATGAAGAAGGCGCAGCACTTTCTAGCGCCTGTGCAGTGTGAAGAAGGAGCGATCTTGCACCTGCACAGTGTGAAGAAATCCCCGCTATCGCGTCACTTCTAGTCACATAGCGCAAGATTTTGGTATTAGGAATTCCCTAGGACTGATGGGATAGATGATGTCGATATCCCAGAAGCCCTAGGGAATGCCTGATGATTTAATCGCCTAGGCGAAGTGGAGATACAAATGATCAATTAAAGGTATTTAGGAAAAAAATATACCTACAGTATATAGTATATATATATATATTGCCAAAATGGACTGTGAAAAGGGAGACTATTGTCTTTCAGGGGAGAAAAAAAAAAGGCTGAAACTCCGCTTTAAATGTGAAGAGGTCTCTTTAACTTGAAATAGCAACTTGAGTCCTGAGATGTTTAAAGTTCCTGATATGATAGTAGCTGTTGTCCTCTGCTAGCAATGGTGGGGCCCATTTACAGTAGTGTTTAATAGTAATTCAATAGAGATAACAGATAGGCTGTGGTAAATGCTCAAAGCAAAGGTCTCTTGGTTATTGAGGCATAAAGGTGTCTGCATACAGTGTCTCTAGAGTGTTGTCAGAAAGAGGTTGGGCATCCGCCTGCTCACCAATCCCATGGATAGCATGGCCTCCTAGGAACAGGGTTCTTGCACAGGCTCTTGGCTGTTCACAGAGAAGTGCAGAGTTACTGCCTGAAATCAAAATATTTTAGCTGGAGTTTGGCCATAGCTATCAGTATTTTGCATCAATAAGTAATTCACACACTTAATTTACCTTACATATTATTTTATTTTTGGACATGTTGTATCAGTAAAACATTTAACTGTACTGATAAGCTAGTAAGATGTTTACAGAAATGAATGCCAACCTCACACAAGTGATAAACATTAAGTGAGATCTATTGTAGGCTATCATCTTTATGGGTAAATATAATCATAAGTAAAGTGTGCAATAACAGTATGCTATTAGTTACCACAGTTTACAAACAGCATTTTTAAGCTGGAATTATTTAAACCAGAGATCTCAAAACTATGCCGCAGAAAGATTTTGAGATATACTGTATCATACCATCCAATGTGCTTAGTCTGCAAATGCAGGCCGAGAGCAAACCAGTTTGTTTTTGTTTTAACGATTAAGACAGACTCATTGCAAGGAATGACCTGGCAGTGGTGCACTTCTATCCCATTATTCAGACAAGGAATACTATTACTGGGGTTATATCAGGCCAATGTTTTTTAAACATTTACTCTCTGCAAGTGTAGGATTTGTATACACATTTTCTTCTATTTGTCTTCATTTTATCATTGAAAGGAATTTTCCAGTGTAAGAGATCATTTGTCTAAGCTAGGTTACTAAATATGCAGCCTATTTGGGTGGTGAAGTTATGTGGACATAGAAATTCTATAACTTAAAAAAATACTTGTGGGTTATATGTGAGACAGAATGAAAAGTCTACTGGCTAGAAATTGGTGAAACAATTTAGATAAAGTAAAATATAACTTAAAAAATATAACCTTTAAAAGTGGCTCCAGGTCCATGGAACAGGCACAACACGTAAAATGTATGTAGAGCCAAAACTTTTTTTTTTACTTTTTGAGTAGGTTAAGACATTCACAATGCAATTTTTTTTATAAAGAGACCCCTAAACCCTAACCCCTAACCTATGTTTTTTGCTTTTGTTTTAACCTACACTATATTGCCAAAAGTATTGGGCTAGCCCTCCAAATCATTGGATTCAGGTGTTCTAATCACCTCCATGGCCACAGGTGTATAAAATCAAGCACCCAGGCATGCAGACTGCTTCTACTAACATTTGTGAAAGAATGGGTTGCTCTGAGGAGATCAATGAATTCAAGCGTGGTACCGTGATAGGTTGTCAGCTGTGCAAAAAGTTCATCCGATAAATTTCCTTGCTACTAAATATTCCACGGTCAGCTGTTAGTGGTATTATAACAAAGTGGAAGCAATTGGGAACAACAGCAACTCAGCCACGAAATGGTAGCCCATGTAAAATGACAGAGCAGGGTCAGCGCATGCTGAAGTGCACAGTGCGCAAAAGTCACCAACTGTCTGCAGAGGCAATAGATAAAGACCTCCAAACTTCATGTGGCCTTCAGGTTAGCACAACAACAGAGCTTCAAGGAATGGGTTTCCATGGCTGAGCAGCTGCATCCAAGCCTTACATCACCAAGCGCAATGCAAAGGGTCAAATGCAGTGGTGTAAAGCACGTCGCCACTGGACTCTAGCCTTCGTCTTGTGTTAGGGTCGGCACTGACCCCTTTTTAGGTTTTAAATGCGTAAAATAACCAAATAAATTTGTTTATTGCATCAAGGCTTTATGACTTTGTCAGGAACCTCTATTTCAACAAAATAAAAAAAAAATAATTGTTTTCACTAAATTATAAATTGCTCAAGTTGAAATTATGACTTTTGTGTTGTTAGGGTCGGTTTTGACCCAGTTATAAAAATAAGATTATAAAGCAATAATTAGCCAAAACTGAAATCATAAGTTCACTGTCAACAAGCACACTGACAGCCAGCTCCTCTCCCAATCATGTGAGCTTTAGGGGATTCTCATTTTGCCTTGTTTTCCAGTATACCTGCAGAAAAACAAAACAAACAAAGATGGGCATGTCCAGACATGTGAGGCCAATTCAGTATAGAATTGGTGACTTGCAGAGTGCACATCTCCAATTTGTAGCATGCAAAAATGAGAAGATTTTCATTGAGCCAAGTTCTGGATAATATTTTTGGTGAAAATGAGGGAGAGGACACAGAGGAGCATAGTGATTTGGATGAGCAGGTCTCTGAGGAGGAAGACAATGTGGAGTATCATCCAGAAGACACAGACACATCTGATGAGTCTGATGAGGAGGCCACCGGTGCTGAAGCTGCTCCCGCTGAAATATTCAAGTCCAAAAATGGTAAGATCTGTTGGAGCTCAGTACCTCCTGATGTACATGGCAGGGCAGCTGCTGCAAATGTCATCAAAATGACCCCTGGAATCACAAGGTTTGCTGTGATGAGAGTCAGTGACATCAAGACTTGTTTTGAGCTATTTATGCCATTGTCACTAAAAAGAGTCATCATTGCTATGACAAACCTTGAAGGAAAAAAAGTCCATGGCAGCATGTGGAAAGACATTGATGAGGAATACCTGGATGCCTATATTGCTGTTCTTCTTCTTGCTGGAGTGTACAGATCCTGCAATGAGGCCACAGATAGTCTGTGGGACGCATCGACAGGCAGAAATATTTTACGGGCAACAATGTCACTTCAGACCTTTTAAATGATATCAAGAGTCCTCAGATTTGACAACAGAGATACCAGAGCAAGATCTGACAAGCTTGCCCCCATCAGGGATGTCTGGGAGAGATGGGTGCAGCTCCTTCCACTGATGTTCAACCCTAGGCCAGAGGTGACAATGGATGAACGTCTTGTCCCTTTCCGAGGAAAATGCCCCTTCCGGCAATACATACCCAGTAAGCCAGGGAAGTACGGCATAAAAATCTGGGCAGCCTGTGATGCAAAAACCAGCTATGACTGGAATCTACAGATTTACACAGGCAAAGCTGCAAGTGGCATCCGTGAGAAAAACCAAGTGGTCCTCGATATGACTACTGGACTGCAGGGTCACAATATCACTTGTGACAATTTTTTTACCAGCTATGACCTTGGACAAGAACTTCTCAGGAGGAAACTTACCATGGTGGGCACAGTGAAGAAAAATAAACCTGAGCTGCCTGCTGAAATGTTGCAGGTGAAGGACAGGGCTGCACTGTCCACAAAGTTTGCTTTCACAGACACCACCACTGTTGTCTCATATTGTCCAAAAAAAAAAAAAACGGAATGTGATATTTATGTCTACTCTTCACAAAGATGCAGCTGTGTCATCAGGAAGTGACAAAAAGCCCACAATTATCCTTGACTATAACAAAAACAAAGGAGGTGTGGACAACCTAGACAAGGTGACTGCCACCTACACTTGCCAGCGAATGACCAGGAGATGGCCAATGGTTGTGTTTTACAACATCCTTGATGTGTCTGCATATAATGCATTTGTGTTGTGGACCCACATCCACCAAGGATGGAACTCAACCAAAATAAGTAAGCGGAAAATGTTTCTTGAGGAGCTGGGAAATTCCCTTGTCAAGTCTCACTGTCAGGGTTCCAGGGTATGACTAGAGGTATGTGACTGACGCAGGGAAATGCAGGCTTCAGATAAGTTATAAACAATATAATTTATTCAAGACTAACAATACAAACATAAACGCAGTGCAATACTAAAACATAACACAGTGCAAACGAACCAAACCACCCACAGATAACAATACATACAATGCAAGCGTCCTCAGGCAGGCAGGGTCAATAACAAACGGGCAGGTAGGAACAGGAGGAGCAGGCAGAGAGTAGTCAGGTCACGAGCCAGGTACAGCAACTAACAGGCAGGTAGGTACAGGGGGGTCAGGCAGAGAATGGTCGGGGTCACAAGCCCGGGATCAGAACAGGAGAAGTCAGCAGAGGTCCAGATCAAGCAGGGTCAGAAACAAGACAGGAACAGGATGCAGGAACAAGATACAGGGCCCAGGAAAAACACACACACCAAGGCAGAGTCTGCAGGTCTGGCCATCCCTTAAATACACCTGCATAAGCAGTTTCAGGTGTTTGGCTGGCTGCAGGGTTGAGTCTTTGATTGCTGGGAGCACCCGCTGGCCAGCCCTGGTACTGCAGCCCATAAGGCAGGTGAGTCCCACCATTGCTGGCCAGTCCATTCCTGACAGTACCCCCCCCTCAAGGAGCGGCCTCAGGACGCTCCAAACAGTCCTAGCAGGGCAAAATGTTCCACCGCCCGGGTCTGGTAACTGGCGGGATATCAAAGACTGGCACACCGGGCAGGACTCCGGGCAGCAGGACTCCGGGCAGCGGCACACCGGGCAGAGGCACATCGGGCAGCGGCACATCGGGCAGGACTCCGGGCAGCGGCACATCGGGCTGGACTCCGGGCAGCGGCACATCGGGCTGGACTCCGGGCAGCGGCACATCGGGCTGGACTCCGGGCAGCGGCACATCGGGCTGGACTCCGGGCAGAGGCACATCGGGCTGGACTCCGGGCAGAGGCACATCGGGCTGGACTCCGAATCACCAGGTGGAGCAGTGGGCCCCGGGCCACCAGGCAGAGCGGCGGGCGCCGGGCCCCCAGGCGGAGCGGCGGGTGCCAGGCCCCCAGGCGGAGCGGCGGGCGCCGGGCCCCCAGGCAGAGCAGCGGGCGCCGGGCCCCCAGGAGGGGCGACAGGCATCGGGCCCCCAGGCGGGGCGACAGGCATCGGGCCCCCAGGCGGAGCGGCGGGCGCCGGACCCCCAGGCGGAGCAACAGGTCTCGGGCCCCCAGGTGGAGCGACAGGTCTCGGGCCCCCAGGTGGAGCGGCGGGCGCCGGACCCCCAGGCGGAGCGACAGGTCTTGGACCCCCAGGTGGAGCGACAGGTCTCGGGCCCCCAGGCGGAGCGGCGGGCGCCGGACCTCCAGGCGGAGCGACAGGTCTCGGGCCCGCAGGTGGAGCGACAGGCACCGAGTCACCAGGCACGATAGTGGGCTCCGAGTCAACTGGCATGACCGCGGGCACTGGGTCAGACATTGGATCGTCTGGCTGGACAGCGGGCATCGGGTCACCAGGCATCAGGTCATTTGGCTCGACAGCGGGCACCGAGTCATCTGGCAAGGCAGTGGGCACCGAGTCACCAGGCACGACAGTGGGCTCTGAGTCAATTGGCATGACCGCGGGAACTGGGTCAGACATTGGATCGTCTGGCCCGACAGCGGGCATCGGGTCACCAGGCATGACAGCGGGCACTGGGTCATCAGGCATGGGGTTGTCTGGCTCGACAGCGGGCATCGGGTCCCCAGGTATGACAGCGGGCACTGGGTCACCAGGCATCAGGTCATTTGGCTCGCCAGCGGGCACCGTGTCATCTGGCACCGAGTCACCAGGCACGACAGTGGGCTCCGAGTCAACTGGCAAGACTGCGGGCACCGAGTCAACTGGCGGAACAGTAGGCATCGAGTCGTCTGGCAAGACTGCGGGCACCGAGTCAACTGGTGGAACAGCGGGCTTCGAGTCGTCTGGCAATACTGCGGGCACCGAGTCGTCTGGCAAGACTGCGGGCACCGAGTGAACTGGCGGAACAGCGGGCATCGAGTCACCTGGTAAGACTGCGGGCACCGAGTCGTCTGGCAAGATCGCGGGCTCCGAGTCGTCTGGCAAGACTGCGGGCTCCGAGTCGTCTGGCAAGACTGCGGGCACCGAGTCGTCTGGCAAGACTGCGGGCACTGAGTCAACTGGCGGAACAGCGGGCACCGAGTCGTCTGGCAAGACTGCGGGCACCGAGTCGTCTGGCAAGACTGCGGGCACCGAGTCGTCTGGCGGAACAGCGGGCATCGAGTCAACTGGCGGAACAGCGGGCACCGAGTCGTCTGGCAAGACTGCGGGCACCGAGTCGCCTGGCAAGATCGCGGGCTTCGAGTCGTCTGGCAAGACTGTGGGCACCGAGTCGTCTGGCAAGACTGCGGGCTCCGAGTCGTCTGGCAAGACTGCGGGCTCCGAGTCGTCTGGCAAAACTGCGGGCTCCGAGTCAACTGGTGGAACAGCGGGCTTCGAGTCGTCTGGCAAGACTGCGGGCACTGAGTCGTCTGGCAAGACTGCGGGCACCGAGTCGTCTGGCAAGACTGCGGGCACCGAGTCAACTGGCGGAACAGCGGGCATCGAGTCACCTGGTAAGGCTGCGGGCACCGAGTGTCACCTGGTAAGGCGTCGTCTGGCAAGACTGCGGGCTCCGAGTCGTCTGGCAAGACTGCGGGCTCCGAGTCGTCTGGCAAGACTGCGGGCTCCGAGTTGTCTGGCAAGACTGCTGGCTCCGAGTCGTCTGGCAAGACTGCGGGCACCGAGTCAACTGGTGGAACAGCGGGTTTCGAGTCGTCTGGCAAGACTGCGGGCACCGAGTCGTCTGGCAAGACTGCGGACACCGAGTCCTCTGGCAAGACTGCGGGCACCGAGTCAACTGGCGGAACAGCGGGCATCGAGTCACCTGGTAAGACTGCGGGCACCGAGTTGTCTGGCAAGACTGCGGGCACCGAGTCGTCTGGCAAGACTGCGGGCACCGAGTCAACTGGCGGAACAGCGGGCATCGAGTCACCTGGTAAGGCTGCGCGCACCGAGTGTCACCTGGTAAGGCGTCGTCTGGCAAGACTGCGGGCTCCGAGTCGTCTGGCAAGACTGCGGGCTCCGAGTCGTCTGGCAAGACTGCGGGCTCCGAGTTGTCTGGCAAGACTGCTGGCTCCGAGTCGTCTGGCAAGACTGCGGGCACCGAGTCAACTGGTGGAACAGCGGGTTTCGAGTCGTCTGGCAAGACTGCGGGCACCGAGTCGTCTGGCAAGACTGCGGACACCGAGTCGTCTGGCAAGACTGCGGACACCGAGTCGTCTGGCAAGACTGCGGGCTCCGAGTCGTCTGGCAAGACTGCGGGCACCGAGTCGTCTGGCAAGACTGCGGGCACCGAGTCGTCTGGCAAGACTGCGGCCACCGAGTCGTCTGGCAGAACAGCGGGCATCGAGTCAACTGGCGGAACAGCGGGCACCAAGTCGTCTGGCAAGACTGCGGGCACCGAGTCGTCTGGCAAGATCGCGGGCTCCGAGTCGTCTGGCAAGACTGCGGGCACCGAGTCGTCTGGCAGAACAGCGGGCATCGAGTCAACTGGCGGAACAGCGGGCACCGAGTCGTCTGGCAAGACTGCGGGCACCGAGTTTTCTGGCAAGATCGCGGGCTCCGAGTCGTCTGGCAAGACTGCGGGCACCGAGTCGTCTGGCAAGACTGCGGGCTCCGAGTCGTCTGGCAAGACTGCGGGCTCCGAGTCGTCTGGCAAGACTGCGGGCACCGAGTCAACTGGCGGAACAGCGGGCATCGAGTCACCTGGCATGATAGGATCATCAGGCTGCATCAGTTCATCAGGCCGGATCAGTTCATCAGGCTGGATCAGTTCATCAGGCCGGATCAGTTCATCAGGCTGGGTACAGACATCAGGCTGGATCAGTTCATCAGGCTGGGTACAGACATCAGGCTGGGTACAGACATCAGGCTGGGTACAGACATCAGGCTGGATCAGTTCATCAGGCTGGGTACAGACATCAGGCTGGGTACAGACATCAGGCTGGGTACAGACATCAGGCTGAAGTGCAGGCGCCGAGGCACCAGGCTGAACCACGGAAGGCAGGTTCTCAGACGGCAGGCTCACCGGTTTGGATACTGGCAGGATGGTATTGGTTGGAAAGAATTTTCGCTTTTTTCTGGTTTTAACTACTGGAGCACTGCAAGTAAACGCAGGTCTGCAAACGAATGGAGCAGCTGGAGACAGAGAAGAGCTGGAGGATGGAACAGAGGAGGGAGCAGTTGCTACAGAGGGCTTTTTTTACAGGGTTAAAGGCAGGATAGGTGCAGCGAGTGGGAACAGGGTACTGACATGCGGTAGATAGCCAAGTATACTGGGCTGTAACTGGAGGTGCTGTTGGGAATGCAGGAATAGAGCTTTGAGGAAATAGATTAGAAGCAGGACTGGGTTTTTGTAAGCTGACTGAGGCTGGGTGTAACAAATCTGTCCATGTCTGCAGTATGGGTTGAACAAAGCTGAGCTTACACAAAGCCTGTCTGACCAAAGACTGCACTGCGTTTATACAATCTCTTAGTGTCTGTGGTGAACATGCAGAATAACGCTCCAGAAAGTAATCCACATCATCCTCTAATAACCATACCAGGGACTCTACCTGGTCTGCACTAAATGGTGGCAAAAATTCATCCCTGCATTCGGGGGTACCAGATGAAACCAACTCAGCACAAACCTGAATCAATGGCTGCACCTCAGAGAATTCTGTGCCCTGATCTACTAGAACATGAGCGATCCGTATACATTCTAGCAGTTCATCCCGGGGATACTCCTTCAGAGTTTGATAAGCATACTCTCTGTCATCAAACACTAGCAGAGATAAATACACAACCTCATCAAGATCCATCCTTCCCAGCAACAAGCCAAGATGGCTTCCCTGTGCAGCCACTTCTGGTCAGGATTGGCCTTGGTGTAATGTCAGGGCTCCAAGGTATGACCAGAGGTATGTGACTGACGCAGGGAAATGCAGGCTTCAGATAAGCTATAAACAATATAACTTATTCAAGACTAACAATACAAACATAAACGCAGTGCAATACTAAAACATAACACAGTGCAAACGAAACAAACCACCCACAGATAACAATACATACAATGCAAGCGTTGTCAGGCAAGCCGGGTCAATAACAAACGGGCAGGTAGGAACAGGAGGAGCAGGCAGAGAGTAGTCAGGTCACGAGCCGGGTACAGCAACTAACAGGCAGGTAGGTACAGGGGGGGTCAGGCAGAGAATGGTCGGGGTCACAAGCCCGGGATCAGAACAGGAGAAGTCAGCAGAGGTCCAGATCAAGCAGGGTCAGCAACAAGACAGGAACAGGATGCAGGAACAAGATACAGGGCTCAGGAAAAACACACACACCAAGGCAGAGTCTGCAGGTCTGGCCATCCCTTAAATACACCTGCATAAGCAGTTTCAGGTGTTTGGCTGGCTGCAGGGTTGAGTCTCTGATTGCTGGGAGCACCCGCTGGCCAGCCCTGGTACTGCAGCCCATAAGGCAGGTGAGTCCCACCATTGCTGGCCAGTCCATTCCTGACACTCACATTGAGCGAAGGGAACGGGTGCCCCGAGACCCAGATGCTGCAGTCTTGGTCAGACAGCTGCAGAGGTCACCTAGCACTTTGTCCATGCCAGCATCCTCTTCAGCCAGCCCTGCCTCAACATCATACACAACAGCCACAACCACAACCCCACTCAGGCCACCTGATTCTAAAAGAAAGAGGTGTCAGGTCTGCCCAAGCAGTAAGGACAGAAAGACAAATGTACTGTGCTTCAACTGCAACAAATATCTCTGCAAAGAACACACTAAAGTGTCACTTTTTGCCACACATGCATCTAAACACACACATGTTCTTGCACACAGACTTTTACTCTGATTTTGTTTTTTATTAGTATTGGAACAAGTAATTGATTTCTATTGGTTTGATTTGCTTGATTGGTTGTTGTTTGTTTGACCTTGCAAATCTATATTTTGTTATATTTATGTTATATACAGTATATATATATATATATTTGTTCTGTTTTTCATGTGTTGTGTTTGTACTAAAGTTCTATTGCTGAAAAAAACAGACTTTTTTGCCTTTTTGAAGTAATTATATACTGTATATGGGTCGAAATTGACCCGTAACATCATAGATGTTACTATAGTTAATAATATTAAAATGAAAAAATAAACAAAACAAATTTATTTCAGAGATGTGTTCTAAATCCCCTCAGTAATAGTCAGGTGACATAACAACCTTTTATTTATTTATATGATTCTCTTGAGGTTCATTTTACATTGTTTTTTAATTGAAATTGAGGGGTATACTGACAAAAAAAAGGCCCAGGGGCCCACACCAAAAATATTAAATCCAATATTTTCATGGATAAGGAAGCCTAACAAGGTAACCAAGAGATGAGAAACAAATTGGATGATAGATAATTGTTTTTAGTGTATTTTACAGCTGATTTAAGACATGGGTCAAAACCGACCCGTTAACATAAGAGATGGTAAGAGGAAACTAACACAAGAGGAAGGCTAGAGCAGTGGAGACATGTTCTCTGGAGTGACAAATCATGCTTCTCTGAGAACAGTACTTGCCTGACTGCATTGTGTCAATTGTAAAGTTTGGTGGAGATGGGATTATGGTGTAGGGTTGTTTTTCAGGGGTTGGGCTTGGTCCCTTAGTTCCAGTGAAGGGAACTTTTAAGGCATCAACATACCAAAACATTTTGGACAATTTCATGCTCCCAACTTTGTGGGAACAGTTTTGGGATGGCCCCTTCCTATTCCAACATGACTGCCCACCAGTGCTCAAAGCAAGGTCCATAAAGACATGGATGAGTGAGTTTGGTGTCAAGGAACTTGACTGGCCTCCAGAGAGTCCTGACCTCAACCCGAAAGAACACCTTTGGGATGAATTAGAGAGGAGACTGCGAGCCATGCCTTCTCATCCAACATCAGTGCCTGACCTCACAAATGCACTTCTGGAAGAATGGTCAAACGTTCCCATAGACACACTTCTAAACCTTGTGGACAGCCTTCCCAGAAAAGTTGAAGCTGTAAAGGGTGGGCCAACTCAATACTGAACCCTATAGACTAAGACTGGGATGCCATTAAAGTTCATATGTGTATAAAGGCAGGCTCCCAATACTTTTGGCAATATAGTGTAGCTGTAAAAAGCATAAAAAAACCACCATAAAAAACTGCAAGGGGAGTCCAGCAGCTAAACAGAAACTGAAGTTGTTGCAGACACACACAAAAAGATAATTCTTAAAAAGGACTGTTTGGTCCGTGGACTTTAACCACTTGCCTACCGGGCGCCTACTGTGCCCAGGCCAATTTTCAGCTTTCAGCGCTGTCGCATTTTGAATGACAATTGATCGGTCATGCAACATTGCACCCATATGAAATTTTTATAATTTATTTCACACAAATAGAGCTTTCTTTTGGTGTTATGTAATTGCCACTGGGTTTTTTATTTTTTGTGCTATAAACAAAAAAATAGCAAAAAGTTTGAAAAAAAATGTTTTTTCTTCGTTTCTATTATAAAATGTAGCAAACAGGTAATTTTTCTCCTTCACTGATGTGTGTTGATGAGGCTTCACTGATAGGCAGCACTGATGGGCACTAATAGGCAGCACTGAGTGGCGGCACTGCTGGGTAATGACTGGCAGCACTGCTGGGTACCACTGCTGGGCAGCACTGATGGGTGGCACTGCTGGACACCAGTGGGTGGCACTGCTGGGCATTGATGGGCACAGGTGGGTGGTACTGGTGGGCACAGATGGGCAGCACTGGTGGGTGCCACTGCTGGGCACTGATCATAAGGGCACTGATCATCAGTGCCCTGATGATTGATGCTGATCCGTTCTCTGACAATTGCCCGTTATTGGCAGTACTTTCCTCACGCTGTGACAGCGCAAGGAAAGTGCAGTCGATAACCGGCAACTGCATTTACAAGTGTGTCAGCTCACACTATATGTCACCATCAAAATGAAAAGGGACACTATGGTAGGAGACCCAGGAGGACCCCACTGCTGAAAAAGAAACATAAGAAATCCAAATTGGAGTTTGCCAAAACTTATATGAGGAAGCCAAAATCCTTTTGGGAGAATGTGCTGTGGACAGACAAAACAATATTACAGCTTTTTGGTAAAGCCCATCATTCTACTGTTTTCAGAAAAAGCAATGAGGCCTTTACAAAAAAGAATACAGTCCCTACACACAAAGATATTGGAGGTTCACTGATGTTTTGGGGTTGCTTTGCTGCTTCAGACGCTGGATGTCCTGACCGTGTTCATAGCATTATGAAATCTGAAGTCTACCAAAAAATTCTGGGGTGCAATGTAGGACACAGTGTCAGAAAGTTGGGTCTCTGTCAGAGGTCATGGGTCTTACAGCAGAACAAAGACCCAAAGCACAAGTCAAAAAGCACCCAGAAATGGTTTCAGATAAAGAGCTGGAGAATACTGAACTGGCCAGCAATGAATCCAGATCTCAATCCCATAGAGCACCTGTGTAGAGAACTCAAAACAGCAGTTGAGAAAAGGAACCCTTCTGATCTCAGAGACCTTGAGCAGTTGATGAAAGAAGAGTGGTCCAAAACTCCAGTAGACAGGCGTAAGAAACTTATTGATGGTTACAGAAAGCTATTGATTTCAGTTATCTTTTCCAGGGGGTGTGCTACCAAATATTAAATTGAAAGTGCAAATAATTTTGTCCCGTCCATTTTTGGAAGTTCTCATGGAATGTGTCAGATTTGGCTCTTTGTTTCTCCACGTTTGTGTCATACCAATACAAACAAAAAAAAAATAAAAAAGAGAATGCCCAAACATTTGTAATTGCAACAATTTTCTGGGTGAAGTGGTGCATTATCTGACAGAAATCCAGGGTGCAATATTTTTGGCCATGATATGTATATATTTGTTTATATTACATAGTGGCCTACATTATCATTAATTTATTTTAATGTAATGTTAATGATTTTCGTTCAGGAATCGGTGTAATGTCATTTTATTTATTTTTTTTACTTAAGCATATTGTAATTTTTTATATTATCTGATAAGAAGGTACTTTTATTTACTGTGTTATTTAAGATCTTGGATGTTGTGATTAATAAAAATTGTTAAACAGAGCTGAGTTTGCACAGCTGAACCCTAATTTATTCAATGCATCAATTCACATACGTTTTAGGCATATAGTATGTTTCTGTCGCAAATGCACTAATACGGCTACAATCAACTCAAGCATATAGTATGTAATTAAATGTATATATCAAAATTGGTAACTTTAAATAAGTACTGGATGGGTCTAAGAAAAAATGTGTTCACCCCAAAATCTTGTCCTAAAAAATGTGAATGTTTGTGTTAATAAAAGTTTATCATGTATTGTACACAATTGTTTTTGCTGCAAGTGCACTAATACGGCTACAATCACCTCGAGCACGTTGTGTGGGAAGTTAATCCTGTGCAACTCTCTGCTGATATGTGGTGACATCATGACCTTGGCCTCTGGAGGTTACATCAAAGCAGCTGCCTGGTTTACATCAATAACTAAATCCCCACTTTACTACCCATTTGATGTGGTGCCTTTGATGATTTAATTTCAGGGGTGCAGGTGCAGTTCTAGCAGTGCACACCATGCTGTGAAGTCACACATGAAAAGCATGTTCCCAGTGGATCCATAGAGTAAGGAGCCCAAACCACGGAATCACACTAATTTAGAATCAGGGCTAACACATATTATGCTGATGTTTATGCAGGAGTTTCTAATTAAGCAGCCAATATAAAATTCAGCAGCATAATGGATATTAATGATGTGCTTTCATTTGTGCTTTCATTAAAATATTTGTATTCAGAACTCCCTAAAAAAATTAAAATACATGCAGCAGTTAAAGAAATGATTCGGACTAATAAAAAAGGAGGATATTGTTTTAAATCAAATAGTTATTGTATTGTTAGCAGCTAGCATTTTGTTTGTAGTGGGATTACACATTTTTTTCAATATTACTTTTAACTATTCAAATTAATAAATTTCCTGGCACACGACCCTGCCTTAAACAACAGAGATCGGATATAATATTTTGTGGATCCGTACATTTACATACATATGTTGAATCCTCTTAGATTGTAAGCTCCAAGGAGCAGGACCCTTCTATCCCTCTTGGATTGAACTGTATTGTTGCTGTATTGTCTCCCGTTATATTGTAAAGCGCTGAGCAAACTGTTGGCGCTATATAAATCCTGTATTATAATAATAATCTCTTAGATTGTAAGCTCCAAGGAGCAGGACCCTTCTATTTCTCTTGTATTGAACTGTATTGTTGCTGTATTGTCTCCTGTTATATTGTAAAGCGCTGAGCAAACTGTTAGCGCTATATAAAGCCTGTATAATAATAATAACTCACACTAGACAGCAAAGGCAATTTTTGTTCTGTGGTCCCACTTTTATCAACCAGGCAGATATAAAAAAACCAAAAAAACAAATTGAGGGTATGCTTACCTGGGATTTATGCCAAACCTTCCTGTGCTGAATGCACATGACAAGTCCAAAGTAAATCTGACCATACACCAGTAGAATTTTGTAAGAAAATGTTCGCTTTCAGAACGTTCGTTCGATTTTCTAATGATTAGTGGGGTCAAATCTTTTTTGAAATAGTCTGTTTCCTTAGTGATGTTACAATTTCAACAGGTAGGATGGAAAATCTTTCTTGAATGAATTTCGAACTGTGAATGTGTTTTTTGTGCAGGAAAATTTGATCAGATTTTAATGAAACCCATTTAATGGGACTCCATTCAGACTGCAGGTCTGCACACAATGTTTTGGGCTTTCAAACAAAGATATATGAATCACTGATGGCAAGAAGGAATGATTTTTCAACAAATGGTCAAATGAGAATCTAACAGTGTATGGCCAGCTTTAACCACTTTCTGCCTGGCCAATGTAGATAAACAGCTGTGAAGATGCGCTCTAGTTCTGGGAGGGCATACCCATATGTCATCCTGGAACTGTGCTTTGTGTGCATACTGGGGAGTGCAGCAGCATGATCTGTCCACTGAACACAGCAGATTACCGATCATGTTACCGGGATGCTGTGTAGTGGCCCTGGTACCATGTGATTGCTGTGACCAATCACAGTTACAGTAGTAAGCAAGGCTGTCAATAATGAAGCCTTGCTTACTACTGTCTGATCTCTGTTATAGAAGCTGCTTCCTTGGATTTGGGGCCCCTCTTAATGGCTAAGCTGTGAAAAAGTCTAGCTTTAGTGGTATCACCATACTCAGGAGGAGTAGCAGAATGTGCTTTGCAGTGTAATTCTAAGTATGCCCATGATGTGTGTTGGAAATATCTTATTAACTGACAACTTTGTGTAAAAAAATACATTTTCATTTTCTTTCCTGCATTTTCCAAAAACTTGTGGCTAAAAAAGAAATTTTTGAAAAGACTCAAAATGCCTTTTACAAAATACCTTGCAGTGTTTGCTTTCTAATACGGGGTCATTTTGCGGTGTTTTCACTGGCCAGGTGTTCCAAGACCTCCAAAAATGTGATAGGTAGTCAGTATATTAGGTGCGTAATTTATGCTTCTTGAAAGGCCAAAGGTGTCCTTTGTATTTTGGGCACCTAAGGCATCTAATCTGTGAAAAAGTCTCACATATATGGTATCCACATACTCAGGAGGCATAGCACAATATGTTTTGGTGTGTGTGTATGTATATATATATATATATATATATATATATATATATACTATGTGTGAGAAATAACTTGTTAAAATGGCAATATTTTTGTGGAAAAAATGTTTATTTTTTTAATTTTCCACAAAATTGTGACAAAAACTTACAATTTAAAAACAAAACTAGCTATGCTACTTAATAAATACCTTGGACTGTCTGCTTTCCAAAAAGGGTGTCATTTGGGAGTAATTTTACTGAAATGAGATAAGCAGTCAGTATATCAGGACTGATCCATTTTCAAATATATATATTATTATACAGGATTTATATAGCGCCAACAGTTTGCTCAGCGCTTTACAATATAACGGGAGACAATACAGCAACAATACAGTTCAATACAAGAGGGATAGGAGGGCCCTGCTCAATCTACAATCTAGGAGTATATATATATATATATATACACACACACCATAGTTTGTAGACTGATTTAGATTATTTCTGCCAAAGAAATGTGGCAAAATACATTTTGGCCTAAATTTATGAAGAAAGATTATTTCATTTTATAACAGAAACTAAGGAAAACTTTTTTTTTCGAAATGTTTGGTTTTTATTTACTTTTATAGCAAACAATAAAAACTCCAATGGTGATTTAATACCATCAAAAGAAAGTTCTATTTTTACTAATTACAAAGATAAAATTTAATTTGGGTACAGTGTTGCATGACTAAGTAATTGTCTTTTAGAGTGTGACAGCACAGAAATCTGAAAATTGGCCTGGGCAGGAAGGGTGTGAAGTGTTCTGTATTGAGGTGGGTAAGAAAACACAGGATTCATTGTATGCATTTACATATATTAACCATTGTCCACAGCCAAAACTTTCTTGGAAGATATGATTACGGTACCCTATTGAACTATATTCTGGTTTAAAAAATAAATAAATAAATTTAAAAAAATATATATATATATATATATATACTGTATATATATATATATATATATATATATATATATATATATATATATATATGTGTGTGTTCTTAACTAAACATAGAGCTACCCCCTTGAGGGCTTCTGGATTTTGCTGGGTAGCCCTAAGCTCTGCACAGCTAAGCAACATACATTTTCCACACTTTTTTCACATAGTCAGTAAAACAGTCATTGAGCTTAGTTTTGTTGTTTTATTAGGAGTTAACAACTTGGATGGGGTCTAGGGGTATATGGGATGTCCAAGGAACTGTAAAACATGAGGGCAACTCACTGGTAACAATAGCATAAACCAGGAAGGGAACTATGGCAAAAGGTCAGGCAAACAAAGGTATGCAGAACACTCAAACTATCCAATGTTACAGTGTTTTCCTTGCGCCAGAGAAGGACCCTGTTTTAATGAAAGTCTTTGTATCTGATTCTAGCTCTATCTCACACAATCAACAAGCACTATCCCTTACTAAGGCAGACTTTTCTGCAACTATGTCACAATTTCTTGGACAACTAATGGCTTTAATACAGCCATCATTGTCCAGGGCTCAAAAGCACCAGGCTTATCCTCCAACTCCACCATCTCTAATTGAGTCAGAAAGTGAAATGCCTCCTATAAAGAATGCTGACCTTGAGGGGAATGTTTCATTTTTACTATACACCTGATGTTACGGCATCATGCAACATTCTTGCCAATGTAAATATGTTTACTTCTGTTGTGTGCAAAAGCCTTGGCATTGTTCTTTGTATTGCCATGCCCCTTTGGGTATTAAGAGACCAGCTAGGTTTAAAAAGAGATTTCCCATTCATTAACAAAAATAATTGGAAATGACTGGGTTATTGATGACTGGGTCATTGCAGAAAAGATTTCCAACTCTCCAAGAATTATTGCTGAACTCTATCCAGAGGAAAAAGAGTTAAAAAAACTGGACTGTTTCAGGAGTCCACCATACCATCTTAGTCCTTCTTCTAAAGATTCTGCTGACAGAAAGTTTGAGACACTTTTAAAGGCTTTCTTTACTCCTGCAGGCCCAGCTTTGCAATGAATCATCTCTGAAATTTCTGCTTTTCAAACTGCAGCTAACTGAATTAGAACAATGAACAACCAACAGAATCGTGTATTCCAGGGTCATGCTTTGGTGAAACATTTACAGCAATTACCCTCTGCTTTGCTTTTTTGTGTTGACACTTAAGAAAACGTCATGGTGCCATCTCCAGAATGGCTCTGATTTCTGTCCATCTGTGCACAATCGTAAAGCCTGTAAAAGACACCTCACACAAATCCCCTTTATATTTCAAAAATTAATTAAAGATGGTACAGGAGCAAAGGTCCTTCTCCCACAGGGAAAGTTTCTAAAATCCCTTTCCTCAGAGGCTTCTACTTCCACAAAACACAGGGCCCCTCAATGCTCCATCAAAGCTTCAACTCCTAAGCCAAAATTCAGCCCTTCTTTTTGGCGTAAGACCTGGATCCCAAAATTCATACAAGTCTACCCCAAAGCCATCTTCCCAAAGAAGTGGCACATAACTCCTACAAGGACATTTGATTCAGATTGCCTATCTCTAGCTGTTCAAGTTTCAAGTGAAGAAAAAAAAAAAATTGTGTAATCAAGTACAATATGTCTCCAAGGAACAATACTTGCATGTTTCCTTGAACATGAGATACTCTGTATCACAAATCCATAACAATAGTGCAAAAGTGAAAGACAACTAGCAAAAATGAAGAAACACTCCATAGAATTGAAGCAAAGGATTGAATCTGCTCCACAATAGAAGTTGGAAGACACCATCCTCTGTGCATTTCACTTGAAACACCCTCAGTCAGTGATCCACTCACCTTTTTAATTTGAACTCGTAATTGAATAAGATGGTCAAACATCACTTGTTATGTTTTATTATTTATTTCAGGTACTTATATAGCACTGTCAATTTAGGCAGCTCTTTACATATATATTGTACAGTCACATCAGTCCCTAACCCTCAAGGGGCATACAATCTAAGGTCCCTAACCTACATTCATACATACACATACTAGGGCCAATTTAGACAGGAGCCAATCAACCTACCAGCATGTCTTTGGAGTGTGGGAGGAAACCGAAGTACCTGGAGGAAACCCATGCAGGCACAGGGAGAACATGCAAACTCCAGGCAGGAGGTGACATGACTGGCATTTAAACCAACGACCTTAGCACTGCCAGGCGGAAGTGCTAACCATTTAGCCACTGTGCTGCCCATTGGTATGCCCATGAGGCCTCTTTCACATGGGCTTTCCATATGTCTGTTTTTTCATCTGTCCATTTACGGAGGAAAAATGGACACCCATGTATTTCTATGGACTAGCGGATGTAAACGGATGATCATCTATTTACATCTGTTAATGTCCATATCCGTTAACATCCGTTTTTTTTTTGAACGGAAGAAAACACTATTTTTCTTCCGTAAAAATACCCAGCAGGACAAAAAACAGATGAAAACGGATGAAAAATGGATGTAAATGGATGAAAAACGGATGAAAAAACGGATGTAAACTGATCCATTTTTGCTTAGAAAAAAACGTGACTGAACTGATAAAAGAATGGAACGCCTGTGTGAAAGGGCAGATGTTCTACTTCCCTGCAGCTGCTAGCATATTTAAAATCAGCTTCATCCACAAAGCTATGTCTTTCATTCACAGGGATCTGCAACTGCAGCAGATGAAAATGTAGTTCTCAATGGACTAAGAGTGCAGTAAACAGCACACTTGCAGTCCATTGAATCTTACCCCAGGTTCACACCTAAGCGTTTTCTGCAGCATTTTTCAGAAACGCAGTACAGTCCATTTAACATGACTTCCTATGGGACATGTTCACATCATCAGCGTTTTCACCCGGTGCATTTTTTTGGAAAGGGTCAGGGACTTTTTTGAATGCAAAAAGTTGCGTTTTTGGTTCTATAGACTTCAATGGAAACACTGCAGAAAAGCATGTATTGCGTTTTTGATGTGTTTTTGCCACATTTTTGCATTTTAAATCTGCCTAGCAACAAAAAAAAGAAAAAACAAAATGCAAAATGCGTCAAAAACATGGCAACCAGGCAGAGAGCTGGAGGAAGAGTTTGTAGGAGCCTAACATTGAAATGCTTTGCAGGCTCCTGTGAAAAAATAATAAATGCACATTTTTGGGACAGGCTTTGGCATTGTACATACTCTTCCAAAAACCTCTGACCTCATTTGGTAAAAACCTCTATGCAAGATTTCTCAGATCAAACATCCCTTACAGCACCCTGTGCTCCTTTGGGAACTAAGTTTGGTTATCTCTCCCCTACAGAAACCACCCTTTGAACCCATCAGGGAATTTCCCTTGGATTGCCTATCCTGCAAGGTAGCCTTCTTGGTGGCTATCACATCTTTGAGACATGTCTCTTATTTAACGACTCGTATGTGGATGGGGCCATTCCTTATTCTTCACAAGAAAAAAGTAGCCTTGCACCCAAGACCCTCATTTCCTAATAAGGCGATGTCAACCCTCCACCTCAACAAAAGACATAATCCTTTCTTCCTTGTGCTCTGCTCCTAAGCACCTAAAGGAGATTGCTCTACACTGCCTGGATGTGGTCAAAAGCATCGGTGTGGCAGCGTGTATCTCAGCTACAGCTTCTATCAGGAATATGGACAACTTATTTGTCCTTCCCTCGGAACATCACAAGGCACACATGTTTCATTCATCATTCATCATTCATCAAGAAATTACACCCTAAAAGGACAAAGCACCTCTTCACTAATACGTGTTCACTCCACCAGGTAAGTAGAAATTTCCTGGGCATTCCAAAATCAAGCCTCTGTTGCCCAACTTTGTAAGGCTGCCTGTTATTCTGTTTATACCTTTTCCAAGCTCTACCAGGTGGATGTCCAATCCTTGCAGATGTATCTTTAAGCAAAGTTCTTGCAGCAGCACTCTAAGCACTCTGAGTCAGAGCTACTAACCTTTGTCATTGTTGGGTCTGCTGGGGATGTCCCAGGGTCTATGAATATCAAGCCCATGTCCTATAATATACAAGTAAGGTAAAAGGAAATTTGACTTACCTGTAAATTCAATATCTTGGAGTACAATGCAGGCCATCATCTCATATGTTACTCTGGCAGGCTAAAAAAGGACTTGTAAAAAGCAGTGTTTGTTTTTTACCGGGCATGTAGCCTGGCAGGCCAGGAAAGTGGAGTTGAGCATGTGCCTCCTCTTTAGAACCATACTAGGCCATATACCCTCAACATGAGGGATTACCTTGCCAGGAGGAAGGGCAAGAGTCTGTTCCCCACAATCATTGCCCATTGGTTGTGGCAGTCAGCTGCCAGGGGACTTATCAGAATCTGGAAGCCCCCTTTAGCAATAAGGGGACACCCAGATATTGCCCCCCCCCCCATGTGAATGAGTAAATAGTACCCCTATTAAAAATAAAATGTATACATGTAATTGATTTGCCACTAAACTTCTCCTTCAGAAGCTATAAGTAATTAAAAAATTTCTCACAGATCTCCAAAGCATGAGTGGTAGGTGGCAAGTCAGAAAACTGTTATTGGCATTAGCATGTTCATCAGAGAAATCATGTGACTGAAGTTCTCTGGTTGAGCACAAGCAACACTCCAAAACAACTTTAATTAAATATTTGATATCTAGATGTATTGCAATCACTGGAGAACACTAGAAAGCAATATATTTCTGTTTTTAGACCAGAACAGATTAATGGTAAATCAGGACCACAATTGCGAGACAGAGGTCTTCCTGCTGGAATGTTGCTATGTTCTCAAAGAATTTTCAGTCCATGTTTGAATATCTGACAATTAGAGGGTCTTAGGAATTCCTGTAAACTCCCACATCCACAAAGATGAACTGCATGTTGGCATTACAAAGCCCCATGAGAACAATAAAAAGGATATTGAAAACAATTTCTTGCAATTATAGTATCTGGATTTGGAATTGGGTGGCTTTATGAGTAGTATGTTTGCAGTCCATTGCACCTACAGAATTTTATGGAAGTGTTCTCCTTTAACTGTGCACTTGGCTTGGACATTACCTGGCCCTTTTATTCCTTCCACAAAGCTACACATGTATCATGCACAACTGCAGATATAGCAGACATGCCAAGCAGGAAGAAATCATGTAAATAAAAAGCTTCAGTATCGAGAAATCTTCAAAAAAAGAAAGAAAGATGAACAGAATTTGTGTATTTCACTGAAATTTATATTCAATTCAGATTTTTTTAAATGTATTTTCTATTTAAAGTTTGTTTGTGGCAAGTACAAAGAGTATAGATCAGTACAGTCAAACAAAATAAACTGGAGAGGCACAGCATAATATTACAATTAAGGCGGCCATACATAGATCAAAAATTAGCCACTTCAGCAGGGAGCAGCCAAATTTCTATCCATGTATGGGTAGGCTGGTTGCACAGAAGTTGATCTACTAATCAACTTCTGTACAACCAGCCTGTTGGGTTTTCCCGAACAATCTTTGCTGCTGACTATAACTGGTGGCACTGATTAGTATACTCTGATGGTGTGGAAGTCTCCTCACTGTCAGAACACAATAAAACATTGGCAGTATTTCCCCCATCCACCTCAAATATGTGGATGGGGGAATCAGTTCATTTTTTATTAACCCACAGTAATTGAGGAAATGTAAAACAGGTATGTCATTAATACATCAAAAGAGAGGTAATGATTACAGTATCATCGTACCGTCGAACACTCCGGTATCTTCCCCTATGTCAGGTCATGAACTCTGGAATTTCAAATTTGTACTGAGTGTGGGAAATATACAATCCAGCTGAAGGGAAAGGCGATTATAGAAGGACTCGAAAAAAATGTATGGGAGTGTAAGGGGGGCACATGAAGGTGAGGGGGAAGTGTTTAGGAGATCAGGGTACACCAGGAAGAGGACTGCACAAAAGTTAATATACACTAAATGCCCTTAAAACAACACCAGGGTATTGGGCTGCAGGAGGGCACATCAAGGTATAAAGTGCTTTATATACTGTAAGAGAATTCAATCCAATAGAAACATGAGCACATGCATTTCGCAGATGTGTTCTTTAATGAACTAGGAGATCCTCCATTGTCCTAATATCTTCCACCTTTCTGATCCAGTACTGATTAGTAGGGGAAGACATGGATTTCCACTGTGCTGGGATGAAAGTGCATGCAGCGTAGTTTCAGCACTGAAGTTTTGTGTATCATATTTGGGAAAGAATTATGGTGTAACAGGAAAAAAGATGGGAGATCTAGGAATTACTATATCAGTGAATTTTTGAGAAATCTTGTAGACCACACTCCAAGACCAAATGATATGTAATATGTTTCCTGAAGGGGAGCCACTGCACCAGCAGGCATTTGTTTTAGATGAATATATGGAGTGGAGCACCATAAGGGTACAGTACCACTAGGTGAGAATTTTATATCCAAATTCTTGATATTTGTTGCTAATCGAGGATTTGTAAGATAGGGAAAATAATTTAGTGCGGTCTTCAGGTGTGAAAGTAACATCTAGATCCTTTTCCCATTGGTCAGGGAATAGCAAAGGAAGTTGAGAGGCTTCTGAGAGTAAAAGTTGGGTGTGAGGTCTTAATCAAATTTTGTTTGTTCTTGTAGGGAGCGCAGGAAATGGGTTCTTGTAGGGAGCTCAGGAAATGGGTCAATTGTAAGATTTTGAATGCTCCTAGAGAGGAATCGTCTGGGTCTAAGAACATCAAGTTAGATTTTAACATTACTATACAAAAAAAATAAATTAACTCAATGTCACAAGTAGTCTCTCACACATCTCACATTGGCATTGAATATTTTGAGGCGTGGTCTCATAACAGTGAGGAAGCTGTTAAAGGTGGCCACTGACATTCTGCTAACGTTAATGAATTTGTTAAGATATCTTCAAATTTTCTCATACATAAAGACAAAATATCTCCTAGTTAGGCACCGGGATGTAAGATGTGCCCACTCTGCGTCACATCTTTGCTGTGTCTTCTTCCCTTAGGCAGGTACATAATTATGAGCAACAGCTTGGCTCTGCACTCCACCTCACAAGGTCTATTTATTGTGGTGTGCTGCAGTGCGTTAAGTTCAACTGTACAACATGTTGGGATGCCATTTGCACGTAGTTAAGCTTGTTTTTGCAATGTGCATGCATGTGTGAATGGGTCCTCAGTCCCATGTTGAGACATTCCCTACTTCTCTTTAAAAATGTAAGGATGTGATACCCTACAGTGCATGCAGCTAAAGAGGTCAGTGAGGGTTTCTTTTAACCCTTTCACGGCTAACAAAGTAAGGTTTAGCACAGTGTTTTATAAAAATACAATTATAAAAAAAAAGGAAAAGAAAATGTAAAATAATATATATATACAGTTGTGTTGAAAATAATAGCACTCAGACATCACTAACCTGATCAATCACTGTTTTTGGTAGAAATGATATTTCTACATGGTAAATAATTTACTAGCAGGTATAGTAGAGTAATATAAATCCAGCAGACCCAACAGTCATGACATTCATGCTGCTGATTCTGTGTAATTGAATCACTAATTGAAAGGGGCATGTTCAAAATAATAGCAGTGTGGAGTTCTATTAGTGAGGTCATTCATTCTTTGAAAACCAGGTGGCAATTATTGCCCTTATTTAAGGAAGGAAGGCAGCAAATGTTGTACATGCTGGTTACAGTGCATTTCTCTCTGAAATTCTGAGGAAAATGGGTCGTTCCAGAGATTGTTCAGAAGAACAGCGTACCTTGATTAAAAAGTTGATTGGAGAGGGGAAAACATATAAAGAAGTGCAGAAAATGATAGGCTGCTCAGCTAAAATGATCGCAAATGCTTTAAAATGGCAACCAAAACCTGAAAGACGTGGAAGAAAGTGAAAAACTACCATTCGAATGGATAGAAGAATAGCCAAAATGGCAAGGACTCAGCCAACAATCAGCTCCAGGAAGATCAAAGAAGGTCCAAAGTTACCTGTGAGTTACTGTTACAATTAGAAGATGCCTATGTGAAGCCAAGCTATCTGCAAGAAGCCCCCGCAAAGTCCCACTGTTGAAAAAAAGACATGCGCTGAAGAAGTTACAATTTGCCAAAGAGCACATTGACTGGCCTAAAGAGAAATGGTGCAACATTTTGTGGACTGATGAAAGTAAGATTGTTCTTTTTGGGTCTAGTGGCCGGAGACAGTTTGTCAGATGACCCCCAAACACTGAATTCAAGCCACAGTACACTGTGAAGACAGTGAAGCATGGTTGCGCAAGCATCATGATATGGGGATGTTTCTCATACTACGGTGTTGGGCCTATTTATCGCATACCAGGGATCATGGATCAGTTTGAATACATCAGAATACTTGAAGAGGTCATGCTGCCTTATGCTGAAGAGGAAATGCCCTTGAAATGGGTGTTCCAACAAGACAACGACCCCAAACACACCAGTAAACATGCAACATCTTGGTTCCAGACCAACAAGATTGACGTTATAGAGTGGCCAGCCCAATCCCCGGATCTTAATCCAATAGAAAACTTGTGGGGTGACATCAAAAATGCAGTTTCTGAGGCAAAACCAAGAAATAGAGAAGAACTGTGGAATGTAGTCCAATCATCCTGGGCTGGAATACCTGTTCACAGGTGCCAGAAGTTGGTTGACTCCATGCAACACAGATGTACAGCAGTTCTCAGTAACAGTGCTTATACAACTAAATATTCATTAAAGGATTCAAAGCAAAGCAAAATCTTCACACACTTTTCAGTTTATATAGTGAATGTTTGAGTTTGTAAAGAAGAATACAAACACTGCTATTTTTTTGAACAGTCTAATATTCACTTTTCTTCAATTTTTTTAGAGGAACAACACAAATTTGATCTATTTTTCTTCATGTTTTGATTTGGAATAGAATGTGTAGTGTTCCCAATGCATTTGTGTGTATGGAAATAAAAGCTATTAAAAGGATTTTGAGCTTTATTCACTTTATTCAACACACTGCTATTATTTTGAACACAACTGTGTGTGTATGTATATATATATATATATATATATATATATATATATTTTTTTTTTTTTACACAATCACCAGTCAGTGTCCCTAATCACCACCACACCAGTTATATGATGACACTTACTGCACTGGTGACAGTATATAAAGGAAATGGTGATTTTTTTTAATCTCCAATTTCCATAATATTGTGACAAAAATTACAACGTCAAACAACTCACCATGCCTCTTACTAAATTCCAAAGACTGTCTACTTTACAAAAAGGGGTAATTTGGGGGATGTACTGTCCTGACATTTTTGGGACCTCTATTTAGATTTATATATATATCCCATAGTTTGTGGACTCTATAACTTTCCTATAGCTTAAATAATATACACTAATTTGAGTTACTTTCACCAAAGAAATGTACAGCAGCAGTATACATTTTGGCCTACATTTATAAAAGAACAATTATTTATTTGCAAATTTTTAAACAGAAACAAAGAAAAGCTTGTTTTCTTTCAACATTTTCTCTCTTTTTTTTGTTTATTAAACAAAAAAATTAAAAACACAGTTGTGATTAAATACCACCAAAAGAAAGCTCTAGTTGTGTGAACAAAATGATAAACATTTAGTTTGGGTACAGTGTTGCATGACCACGCAATTGTCATTCAAACTGTGAGAGCGCTGAAAGCTGAAAATTGGCTTGTGCAGGAAGGAGTAAAAATCCCCGGTATTGAAGTTGTTAAAGCCCCCCATGTACACACATATACCTATATACTGCAGCAACCACACTTAATACCACACATAATGCAGCTAATGAGTCTATGTAGAAAATTATATGCTACACATATTAGGTAAATGGGAGTATCCTCCTGCGCTTTATATAGATAAAATCCCTATAATATCCCTATAATAATAGCTGCTGTCAGTCGACTAAACCAATAAGTGATCAATGTGTTTACATAAATTAGTGAAGCGCTGTATATTTATTACCAATAAATAAATACTAAAGTGCCTATTATAACTAACTACTAGTGCTCTGTGAAAAAAAGCTCATATACATATATATATCCTTATAGTGAAAAATGCACAATCTTAAAGTGAAATGGTGATGACAACCATACCATGTGCATATATAATGTTCAATCAAATTATTATACACTGTATTATCATATAGCTGTGAATCACAAAAATAGGAACACCATCTGTGAATAATCAATATAAAAAAAGTCCATGCAAGTGAAACTTCGTGAAAAAGTGATCTTCACTTCTAGTGCACAAATCCTCAAATGGCAGCAGTGCCTGCTCACCTCCCCACACTGACCCACACAGGGCCAAAAGCCTGAAACCCTGATGAAGTCACGACGCCATATCCGGTTTCAAGTTACATCATTTCCGGTCACGTGGTATTTGTTATAGAACATATGGGTTTGATAAACCATTTTGCTAATACCGTGTCAAAAAATTGCAACTTTGACCATTTTGTTTTCCAGGGCTTATGCTTTGAGAAAATATATAATCATTGGGGATTTTACCAAATCTTCGGGCCTAAAATGTGTACAAAGATGCTAAAATGGTTCTGCCAATGAAAAGGTTACAGGTTATTTACTGTGTCTTAAGAATATTCAAAGACTGTAATGTCCATAGACTGGCCAAAGTTTTACTATAAATAAAAAATAAAATAAATTTTAACGTTTTCGCATTTCTGTGATGTCTGTCAGCTCTACCATATAATGAAAAGTCAGCTATGCTGGAGATATTGACATCTTAATTACACCTCTTGTTCACATTAGCCTTGATTACTTTTAAAACACGGCATTTTTTTGGGATTATTAAAGTATGCACAGCAAATAAGTACATTATGGCAGACATGCCTTGGAAGTGATCCCCTGCAGCGCTGTGGTGTCAGAGTTCCCATCGGTCATGGGTGCTTCCATCTTTTCTAGGTTTTCCTTACAGGTTTGGACTCTTCAGCCGATTGACTAGTGGGATTGAGATGACATCACTCCCGCACATGCGCACAGAGTCACATCATCTCAGCACAGAGCCATGCCATGAATGTATGCTGAGCTGCATATGCACAGCTCAGTGTACACAAATGCTGACAGGCAAGGAGAAGCAGTGATGACAGAAGAGATCAGTAGGGTCTCCGACATAAAAATCCTGCCTGTTAGCCATTTTTTTTTATTATTTAAGTTTAATTCTACTTTAAGTCAATGAAAATCCCTGCAGTGTGGGCTAATGACCAAGCTTGCGGAACCAAATAGAGCTGTAGAGTCACTTTTAGTAATCCACCAGTATGCTGGTTTTTTTATGTCAACTGAGTGTGAAGAAAAAGAAAGACTCAGCAGCAGCTATTTCTGAAAAGATTATACAGTATATGCCCAGGATGTCTTTTATAAATGACTTCAGAAACTGCTCTTGTAATTCACGTTACAAAGGAAAATCATTTAGTACAGCGCACATTCCTTTGTCACACTATATTTTAGAAAGATCATCTTTGTG
Source organism: Staurois parvus (assembly GCF_062004578.1). NCBI lineage: Eukaryota > Metazoa > Chordata > Amphibia > Anura > Ranidae > Staurois > Staurois parvus. The sequence continues at coordinate 4,176,305 of NW_028317918.1, read as the reverse complement.
ATTCATTGCAGTGCCACAGCAGTAATGATTGCCCGACACTGAAGAAATATGAATTTTAAGCCATCAAAAATAAGTCAGAAAATGAGCAGCATGAGAGGCACAGTCCTTCTAAATAATGTTTTTACCACAATGTCACCTTGTTGTTGCTCAGAAAGAAATACAGCAAATACGAACAGTGGCCCCTCGGCTCATACTATCCACTGCTTGTCACATTACTATGTGTATTTACTGACTATTTATTTATGCCTGATTTTGGTTTCTACTTTTTGAAATGAAAAGGCAGTTATTGGCTTATTTGATGTATACAAGAGCACAAGTCAGATGTGAGTTAAATCCTAAGTTCATTAAAAACAAAAAATCAGCACAAGGGTTATAAATTATTATCAGTCTAATGTGTCCCGCATGCTGCTTGCACCTCTCTGTGGGAGCCCGATGTCTGCACTATGAATACGCTGTGCAGTGTTCTCCCAACACAAAGACAGGTACAAATATATGCATCCTCATGGATAAAGACCCACTTCCATGAGGCCGCATATCTGCGTACTGTCGGTGGGAAGGGGTTAAGTAATTAAAAGCGAAGTATGGGGTTTTTTTTTTAGCTTCATCCTATTCCCTGTGAGCTGCTAATACATACAAATCTTTAAAGCCCTCTGAGAAGTGCATCCTTTCTGTTAAAATCAAGGTAAATACCTGTGGGAGGTGTTTCAGCCTTCTCGGGATTCTTATCCCGACAATCTTGTCTGGATCCACCCCCTTTGCTTCTACTGTGTTTGATTGATGTCAGCTCTGGGCTGTCTGCTCTCCCCCTCCTCCCTCCTCCTCTCGCACAACACACAGCTCAGATGGATTCTTTTACAGACACCTTCTATCTGCACACTGGGTAGCTGCCTGCTATTCTGCAGTTCTGACATGTAAAGTTACCAGATAAAAACAGTTGTGAGCTGTGTGTTGTGTGAGAGGGGGAGGAGGGGGAGAGCAGACAGCCCATAGGGAAGGAGGCCAGGAGGGAAGATTTTAGATATCATTAACCTCTTCACGCCAGCCGAACGCAAATGTGCGGCCTCCCGGCAACTGGGCCTAGACGTCGAGCGGCCGCACATTTGCGTTCTATTAAAAAAGAACATATGTGCTGAGAGCGTGCGCCCTGCACTCTCCCAGCACACATGTCTGGTACTCACGGAAAGGTCCCGATCTCCTCTTTCTATCGGGACCTTTCCCGATCATGTGACCTCCGTGACACGCCGTTACGGCAGTCACATGACCTTAAACCCCACCCTGCCTCCTGGCTTCTGAAACCCTTAAAGGGCCGGGAGGCGCTGGCGCGTAGGGGTTAAAAAAAAAATCTAAAAAACGTGGACATACTCCCAGTTGAATAGCACATAGAAATGCTTCTGTAGATCAATTTTGTTTATTTTGCTGGCTGCACATTTTCCAATAAGAATATATTTGAATGCCTATTTTCCCTTTGTAGAGGAGTAGCCTATTATGTTTTCCTGAAGTGATTCCAGAATATAAATATTACATTTAAGACATAAAATATGACATTGACTACAAGAAGAGAAATGGATGTACAGAATAATATATACATTATTTAAATAGCAATTCAGTTTAGATTCCACTGGAAATAAGATATTTAGAACCTCTCTGTCATCGTGTTTTGAATTTTATTCTAAGCATTATTATTTTTGTGATATGCTTTACCGAGGAAAATAAATATGAAAGAAACCCTTCTATCATACATCTCCTCTCAAGTACCATTATAATCAAGATTTCTTCCTGATGGCACCAATATGTTGCAAAAACCGCCTTCTGGCAAAGCATACATCAATCAGTAATAATCTGGAGCATTCTCTAAGTGAGCCCACAAATGTACTGTACATTTACTTGGCTAAACAGTATAAATATTACATCTGTGTAGCAGAAAGCATAGGAAAATCTAAAGTAACTTTTTGTCCAGTACCAAAGATCCCTCTGACTCCTCCTGCACTGTATGGCAATATTTATGATAATTAGCATATGGCTAGAGGCAGACCTCAACTGCAGTGTCCAGGTAGCCCACAACATCTGTCATCAGTAGAGAAAAAGATTAGTTAAACTAAAGTGGCAGTGGCAATGACAGTACAGCAGGACTAGAGTAGGGACAAGCCTTGTGGTCTGGTCCAAACACAAGTTCCTGTCGAAATTTTGTTGTTCACGGGAACCAAACATCAAGTATAATAGCGGTATTAGTATCAATATTATACATGGCAGCTTCCCACTGTCAATGATTGTTAAGGACACTAGAGGGTGCAGGCATTTCTGAGTACTTAGCAACCAGTGATGCTGTCACGACCCGCTGTCGCCACCACCAACAGGCGACAATCGCACAGCCGCGACTAACAGTAATACGTCATGCCCACGGCGTCAGACCCCAGACCTTCTCACCAAACTCGTGACCGAAGGGCCGGCCGATCCAAAAACCGCGGTGTGACGCGCTTAACAAGGCCCCACCCAGGTGCACCCTACACAGCGATTGCCCAGCTAATGGACTACAATCGGTGCCTGCAGCCTGAATGCGCTTGTTACTGGGTCGGGTTAGTTACGCAACTAACCCTCTACTGCCACCACCACTTTTGTCGGAGACTGGGAAACTCCCGTTATCAAATATACACTATAATGATTGAAATATTGATCTATATAGCACGGCCCACGGACCTGTTATACAGAGATATAATCCAACAGTAGCGTCTCTTCAAAGGCAGGGATTCGTGAATTGCAAGTAAGCGCTTAGAAACAGTTTAACACTTTCAGAAAGAAAGATTTATTACCAAAAGCGTCACACAGATGCAAATAAATATTTACGAAGCGATGTCACAAAAATACAGTCATGGCCGAAATTGTTGGCACCCTTGATATTTCTCCAGGAAATCATGTATTTCTCACGAAACGTATTGCATTAACACATGTTTTGCTATACACATGTTTATTCCCTTTGTGTGTATTGGGACAAAACAAAAAAAGGGAGGAAAGAAAGCAAATTCGACATAATGTCACACAAACCTCCAAAAATGGGCTGGACAAAAGTATTGGCACCCTTTCACAACTGCGGATAAATAAGAATGTTACAAGCATGTGATGCTCCTGTAAACTCACCTGGGGCAAGTAACAGGTGTGGGCAATATAGAAATCACACCTGAAAGCAGATAAAAAGGAGAGACGTTCACTTAACCTTTGCATTGTGTGTCTGTCTGTGCCACACTAAGCATGGACAACAGAAAGAGGAGACGAGAACTGTCTGAGGACCTGAGAACCAAAATTGTGGCAAAATATCAACAATCTCAAGGTTACAAGTCCATCTCCAGAGAACTAGATTTGCCTTTGTCCACAGTGCGCAACATTATCAAGAAGTTTGCAACCCATGGCACTGTAGCTAATCTCCCTGGTCGTGGACGGATGAGGAAAATTGATGAAAGATTGCAACGCAGAATAGTCCGGATGGTGGATAAGCAGCCCCAAACATGTTCCAAAGACATTCAAGCTGTCCTGCAGGCTCAGGGAGCATCAGTGTCAGCGCGAACTATCCGTCGACATTTAAATGAAATGAAACGCTATGGCAGGAGACCCAGGAGGACCCCACTGCTGACACAGAGACATAAAAAAGCAAGACTACAGTTTGCCAAAATGTACTTGAGTAAGCCAAAAGCCTTCTGGGAAAACGTCTTGTGGACAGATGAGACCAAGATAGAGCTTTTCGGTAAAGCACATCATTCTACTGTTTACCGAAAACGGAATGAGGCCTACAAAGAACAAAACACAGTACCTACGGTAAAATATGGTGGAGGTTCAATGATGTTTTGGGGTTGTTTTGCTGCCTCTGGCACTGGGTGCCTTGACTGTGTGCAAGGCATCATGAAATCTGAGGATTACCAAAGGATTTTGGGTCGCACTGTAGGGCCCAGTGTCAGAAAGCTGGGTTTGCGTCCAAGATCCTGGGTCTTCCAGCAGGACAATGACCCCAAACATACGTCAAAAAGCACTCAGAAATGGATGGCAAAGAAGCGCTGGAGAGTTCTGAAGTGGCCAGCAATGAGCCCAGATCTAAATCCCATTGAACACCTGTGGAGAGATCTTAAAATTGCTGTTGGGAAAAGGTGTCCTTCCAATAAGAGAGACCTGGAGCTGTTTGCAAAGGAAGAGTGGTCCAAAATTCCGGGTGAGAGGTGTCAGAAGCTTATTGATGGTTATAGGAAGCGACTGATTTCAGTTATGTTTTCCAAAGGGTGTGCAACCAAATATTAAGTTAAGGGTGCCAATACTTTTGTCCAGCCCATTTTTGGGGTTTTGTGTGACATTATGTCATATTTGCTTTTCTGCCTCTGTTTTATATTTGTTCCAATACATACAAAGGGAATAAACATGTGTATAGCAAAACATGTGTTAATGCAATACCTTTTTTGTGTGAAATACTTGATTTTCAGGAAAAATATCAAGGGTGCCAACAATTTCGGCCATGACTGTATATATATATGTATATAAAGACACAGCAAAGAGATAATTAGGAAGAAGATTACAGGGTTGAGTTACTTGCCCTTAGCCTGGGTTTGCAGATCCAAGTTGTGAGCTGGGTGATTTCTTTGATCTCCCCTTGTTACGATGTTGCTGGGAGATCTCTCTGTGTTAAAAAACTTTCACTTTCTCTCTAGGCTTGTCAGCCTGTCTTTTTTAAAAGTCCTTCACAAAGAGAGGGGGGACTCTGACTACACCTTTTGGGAGTGGTCATTGGGAGATTTTAAACTGAAACTGCCAGCTCATGTCCCATGATATGAAACATATGTTTGACCTGAGGAATGTTCAGTTCTGGGTCAGGCTGATAAGGTGTGGGTGTAAGGGACCGCCCGGCGGTACCACTAGCACTCCACTGGTCGGATGTTCCCAGCGCACGGAGTCTAAGCCCCAGGGTACTTGTTCACCAGGGCCCCTGATGGCGGGGATGGACTTGGAGTACCCTAGGACCAGGTCGTGACTACTGAGGACACCCGTCAGTGGTAGGGGTATTCGCCAGGGGCTCCCACGGGAGAGAGCCAGGTATGAGGAGGTCTGGAGACCCCGTAGAGAGGGAAGGATGGATGGATGGATGGCTGAGCAGGAGCAGGGTCATACAAGCCGGGTCGGTAACTATGGGGACGGTGCGGTACAGAGCAGCGGGCAGAGAATAGTCGGGTCACACGCCAGGTCAGCAACAGCAGGTCAGATCCAATAGGGGGCATTCAGGATAGAGGTCAGGCAAGCAAGGGTCAAAACAGGAGAAAACAGCAAGGTCAGGGCACAATCCGGGTCAGCAACTTACTTCAGACAGGTTCACAGGTTCACAGGATACAAAAGACCAAAAGGCACTGAATGACAGCTCAGGGCCGTTTAAATATCCCGCCCTGCGCTGTCATTGGTGCCAGGCGCGCGCCCGCGGTCACTACTGCGCATGCGCGAACCTGATTGCCGCGGTCGGCCAAGTCCCGGCGCTCGCGTACAGGGAGGTGTACTGCGCCTGCGCCGGGACCAGCGGCGCGGCGATCTCCGACATTGCCCCCCCCCTACGGGCAACCTTCGGATGCCCACCCGATCTCTCCACCACGGGTGATCACGAAGAAACTCCCGGACTAGTCTAGGTGCGTGGACATTATGAGCCGGTTCCCAGGAATTGTCCTCAGGACCATAGCCCTTCCACTTAATTAGGAATTGGGTCTGGCCCCCCCTTCTTCGGCACTTAAGGATCGTTTCCACCTCAAATTCCTCTTGTCCTTCGACCGTTATGGCCTCAGGGGGTCTGGATTCTCGTTCTGGGAAGGCATCTGGGATCACTGGCTTCAGCAGAGATACATGGAAAACTGGATGAATTCTGAACGTGGCCGGAAGGATCAGCTCATATGCCACTTCGTTGACCATCCGCTTTACCTGAAAAGGCCCCACAAATTTAGGTCCCAATTTTTTCGAGGGACAAAGCATCTTTAAGTTGGTTGTGGCCAACCACACCTTCTGCCCAGGCCGCAACGCCAAATCCCCTCTTCGTTTCTTGTTAAACTCCTTCTTATTGTCCTCTTGGGCCCGAGCGATGGCTTCCTGGAGTAATTTGTTATTGACGGAGAAGAAGGTCAACGCATCCTGCGTGGCTGGAACTGGGCATTCAGAGACCAAGTCAGGGAGAAAGACAGGGTGAAACCCATAATTCGAAAAGAATGGGGACTGCCCCGTTGCCGAATGGCTTGCGTTGTTATAAGCGAACTCCGCCAGGGGTAAAAGAGACAGCCAATCATCCTGCAGGAAAGACGTGTAGCAACGCAAGTATTGCTCCAGGGTCTGGTTCGTCCTCTCGGTCTGAGGGTGGAACGCGGAGGAGAGGGACAACTTGATGTCCAGGGCCTTGCACAGAGCCCTCCAAAACTTAGATGTAAACTGGACCCCTCGATCAGAGACGATGTCCTCGGGTACTCCATGAAGTCTAACGATCTCCCGGATAAATATTCGCGCCGTCTCGGTTGCTGACGGAGTCTTCCTTAGTGGCACGAAGTGAGCCATCTTGGATAGGCGATCAATAACCACCAGAATTGCTGTGTGGTCTTGTGACGGTGGGAGCTCGACTATGAAGTCCATCGCGATCTTCTGCCAAGGCCGTTCGGGAATCGGCAAAGGTCGCAACAGCCCCCAGGCTTTGCTCCTTGACGGTTTGCTCTTCTGGCAGATGGTACAGGATCTCACGTAGCGCTTGCAATCCTTAGCCATGTTTGGCCACCAAAACGAGCGCCGGAGAAGCTCCAGAGTCTTGACTGGGCCAAAGTGACCCGCCAGCGGGTGATCGTGGCAATGCCCCAAAACCAGGGTCCGGACTTCCTCAGGTACCACGATAGAATCCTCCTTCCACAGGAGTCCCCCTTTGTTCTGGAGGGATACCCCAACTGGGGTTGGTGTGGCCGTAGATGCTTCTATTAACTTGGAGCGAAGGTCCGTCTGGAGCGCCAAGAAGTTCCCTGAGGACAAGATAGTGTCGGGTACCAGTTCTTCTTCGGAGTCCTCAAACATACGAGATAGCGCGTCAGGCTTCGTATTTTTAGATCCGGGCCTGTAAGTAATATGAAAATTGAATCTGGAAAAGAACAGGGCCCATCTTGCCTGCCGTGGGCGTAGACGCTTGGCAGTCCTCAGATATTCCAGATTCTTGTGGTCTGTGAAAATCAATATAGGGTGTGAGGCACCTTCCAGCAGGTATCTCCATTCTTCTAGCGCTGCTTTGATAGCCAGCAGCTCTCGATCCCCGATATCGTAATTCTTTTCTGCTGGGGTGAGTTTCCTCGAGAAGAATGCTACGGGATGGAGTAACTCTTTGGTGCCTTTCCGCTGAGACAGGATGGATCCTACCGCATTCTCCGATGCATCTACCTCCAAGATGTAGGGCAGGGCCGCGTCCGGGTGGCCCAGGATGGGTGCCGAGGTAAACAGCTTTTTCAGAGCTTCGAAAGCTTTTTGAGCCTCTGGTGTCCATTTGAACCGGGTTCCAAGTTTGGTTAGTTGGGTAATGGGGGAGACCAGACCCGAGAAGTTTTTGATGAACTTCCGATAAAAGTTCGCGAACCCTATAAACCGTTGGACACCTTTTTTGTCCGTGGGTTCAGGCCAATCTAAAATTGCAGAGACCTTCTGGGAGTCCATCGCGACCCCCGCAGTGGAGATAATCAGGCCTAGAAACGTGATGCTAGTTTGCTCAAAGCAACATTTCTCCGCCTTAGCATATAACCCATGCTGCCGCAATCGCCCCAAAACTTTTGCCACATGTATCCTATGATCCTCTAGAGAGGGTGAAAAAATTAGTATGTCGTCCAAGTAGACGATAACGAAGACATCCAAAAAATCCCTGAAGATGTCATTCACAAAGTGTTGGAAGGTGGCTGGTGCATTGCACAGCCCAAATGGCATGACCAAGTATTCAAAGTGGCCAAACCGGGTACGGAAAGCAGTTTTCCACTCGTCCCCCTCTCTTATGCGTACCAGGTTATAGGCCCCCCTTAAATCAAGCTTTGTGAAAATAGCCGCAGCCTTTAGGCTCTGAAACAGTTCTGGTACCAATGGCAATGGGTAACGATTTTTTATCGTGACCCTGTTCAGCTCCCGGTAGTCAATACAAGGCCTCAGGGTTTTGTCTTTTTTCTCCACGAAGAAGATTCCCGCTCCTGCCGGAGAAGTGGAGGGGCGGATGAATCCCTTCTGGAGGCTGTCCTCGATATATTCCTTCAGGGCCCCCAATTCAAGCTCAGATAGGGGGAAAATACGCCCAAAAGGGATTTCAGAGCCTGGTAACAGGTCGATTGGACAGTCATACGGGCGGTGGGGGGGCAGAGTGTCGGCTCCCCGCTTACTGAACACATCCAGGAACCCATGATAGGCTGCGGGAATAACCTGTTTCAAGTCGGAGTCTCCTTCGGAGCAAAGGAGAACTCGGGGCCCCGCGGGGCCCGAAGTGCGACAATGTTCCCGACAGTATGGGGAAGGGAACGAGATTGACCCGGTCTCCCAGTCAATCTGGGGGTTATGGGCCCGTAACCATGGGAGCCCCAAAATGACTGGGAAAAGAGGTGATGCAATAGCGTCCAGGCGGAGGAACTCCTGGTGCTGGTTGGCAATGATAGTGGCAATGGGGGGAGTTTCCTGATTAACTACCCCCGATTTTATCTGGGAACCATCAGCCAAAAAGATGTTGAAGCCCTTCTGTCTGTGTTGGAGGGGGATACCCTGTTGGTGAGCAAACTCTAGATCCAGGAAACAGCTGCATGCCCCCGAATCAACTATGGCTGTCACCTCCACGATCTTTCCTGGAAGCTGAAAGGAGAGGGGCACTACTAAGTATTGCGAAGGACAGGTATTGCTAATAGACAAGGAAGAAAAACGGGTGCACTTACTCATTTTTTGAGGGCAGGATCGCACCATATGACCAGCTTCACCGCAGTAAAGGCAGAGGTTCTGGGCTCGTCTGCGCTGGCGTTCCTCCGGTGATAATTTAGGCCGTGCCAGACCTAGCTGCATAGGTTCCGGAACATCTCCTGGTGGTGGGTTCTGGATGCTTTGTCGGGTTGGTGGGCTGGGGCCTAGGAATGGACCCCAGGTATTTCCGCGACCCTGGCCGGACCTCTCAAGCCTGCGTTCCCGCAGTCTTCGGTCAATCTTAATTGTCAGGGCAATAAGGTCTTCTAGAGACTCGGGAACCTCCACCCGGGCCAGCTCATCTTTCAAGGGATCGGAGAGTCCCATACGGAACTGGTGCAATAGAGCGAACTCATTCCAGCGTGTGTCCCCCATCCACCGCCTGAAATCAGAGGCGTATTCCTCTGCCGCCTGCCGGCCCTGTCGGAGCGCATATAAGGTCGCTTCGGCAGAGGCTGCCCGCTGTGGGTCATCATACAAGATGGCCATTGCTTCAAAGAAACTATTCGATCCCAGGTGAGGATCATTGTTTCCCCTTAGCCGGTGGGCCCAATCCTGGGGTTCACCCTGTAGTAGTGAAATAATGAATCCTACCTTCACGTTTTCGGTCAGGAAGGTACGGGGTTGTAGCTCAAAGAACAAGAGACAGGAGTCGCGGAATGACCGGAAGCGTGTGCGGTCCCCGTGAAAACGCTCCGGTAGGGGTACTCGGGGTTCTACCATAGGGAGCGGGGCGGAAGCCCCTGAGACTGGCTCCTGAGCTACCAGGGCCGGAGGTGCAGAAACCGGGGCCTGTGGGGCAGGATCAGAAATAGAGCCAGTCTGGATGCGATTCTCCAGCTGCATGCATCTGTCCTGCAGGACCGTTACGGCCTGCGTCAAATTAGCTAGGTGCCTGCAAATTTCCTCTAACGGGGAGGGCCCTCCTCTAGGCTCAGTCATGGCCTTTTGGTACTGTAAGGGACCGCCCGGCGGTACCACTAGCACTCCACTGGTCGGATGTTCCCAGCGCACGGAGTCTAAGCCCCAGGGTACTTGTTCACCAGGGCCCCTGATGGTGGGGATGGACTTGGAGTACCCTAGGACCAGGTCGTGACTACTGAGGACACCCGTCAGTGGTAGGGGTATTCGCCAGGGGCTCCCACGGGAGAGAGCCAGGTATGAGGAGGTCTGGAGACCCCGTAGAGAGGGACGGATGGATGGATGGATGGATGGATGGCTGAGCAGGAGCAGGGTCATACAAGCCGGGTCGGTAACTATGGGGATGGTGCGGTACAGAGCAGCGGGCAGAGAATAGTCGGGTCACACGCCAGGTCAGCAACAGCAGGTCAGATCCAATAGGGGGCATTCAGGAGAGAGGTCAGGCAAGCAAGGGTCAAAACAGGAGAAAACAGCAAGGTCAGGGCACAATCCGGGTCAGCAACTTACTTCAGACAGGTTCACAGGTTCACAGGATACAAAAGACCAAAAGGCACTGAATGACAGCTCAGGGCCGTTTAAATATCCCGCCCTGCGCTGTCATTGGTGCCAGGCGCGCGCCCGCGGTCACTACTGCGCGAACCTGATTGCCGCGGTCGGCCAAGTCCCGGCGCTCGCGTACAGGGAGGTGTACTGCGCCTGCGCCGGGACCAGCGGCGCGGCGATCTCCGACAGTGGGGCTTACATAGCTTTGGGTGACCAAAGTGACACCTCCGGAGATGGGCTGGCTCCACTTCTCATGTCTTAGCCTCCTTGTTCCACATCATCTGCCAGGAGATAAAGTCTGCCTCACAGGAATGCAAGGGGGGGATGTGAGGAATGATTCGAGGAAGACCTCAAATACAGCAAGGTAAAGGAGAACTCTGCTTCCAGCTGGATGAGCTAGTTTGCTACAGATGCCACTGACCCCATTCCATGGACGGCCTGGACACCCACGCCGCTCTGATTCTGATGCCCCATAAAAAGGCTGCAGCAGAGCAATTGCTTTGACAGGAGCAGACTCTGGGAGGAAGGACATTGCTGCTCCACCCCTTCCCCCACTCTGTTTTGCTCCTCCCTTTTCTTTGGCTGCAGTGAGGACCAATCAGAGAGGCAGAGAGGAGCATCATAGGACATGCAGTTCCGGAAGACAGGCGCCCCTTTTTAAACTTACAGTAGAAAACTACAAGCCCAGCATGCTCTGCTGAGGGAGGATTGAATCCAAGTTTTGTCAAGGGAAAAGAGGATTTCTCTGAGAGAGGAGTATGACAAGAGAGAGGGTAACAGGAGCTGATGTGACAGAACCGACTTGAGGAGCTCCACCTGACAGAGAGAGAAAGAGTACTTGAGTCAGCAAATCCCACATCCGTTTGATGGACATCTGTCCTCAAACACCTCCCCCCCCAAACGTCAAACCATCACCAGCCGTAACCTCTGCAACCTGAACCCTGCCCCTCTCCACTCTGCAGCTGACCGACTTTACGACAGTATCCTTCCACTGTCCTGCGCTGACCTGGCCACTACTGCTTATAACAACTCGCTGTCAGCCACCCTAGACTCCTTAGCACCCCTAACCACACATAGCATTAGACCCCGGCAGCTTCAACCAGCAGAACGACCACACCAAAAATCATAAACGACGTAGTCGTGCGCTGGAGCGACTATGGCGCAAAACCAGATCCCCTCAAGCGTTCACCTTTTACAAATCCGCCTTCCTCACCTACACCTCCTCCCTCCATGCTGCCAAACAAGCCTACTTCGTAACCCTCATCAATACCCTCTCCTCCAGTCCTCGCCGGCTCTTCTCCACCTTTAACTCCCTACTCTCTCCCCCCCAGTAACTCACTCACTGGCCACGAGATTGCTAACCACTTTCAAAACAAGATCGACGCAATTCGTAAGGACATCGCCAATGCTCAATCATCCACCCCACCTAGCCTCCCTCCCACGATAACCCCCTCAACCCTCAACACTCCCCTCCTCTGACCTCACAACTGCCCTGACCCCCACCAAACCTAACATCCCGCACACTAAAACCCCCCAACATTCCACTCCTTCAGCCTTGCTACCACTGAAGAGGTCACTAAGGTCTTCTCAGAAGCCTGCCTCACCACCTGCCCCCTTGACCCTGTCCCCACACAACTCCTCCGGTCACCCTCCTCCTCCATCCTACGCTCCCTCACCCACAACTTCAATCTCTCCCTCTCTACTGGCGTATACCCCTTCCCCCTAAAGCACGCGCACATCACTCCCATACTCAAAAAACCCTCCCTGGACCCCACCGACCTGAACAACCTTAGACCCATCTCCCTGCTGCCATTTACATCCAAACTCCTTGAGCGCTTAGTCTATAATCGCCTAAGCTCCCACCTCAATGACAACAACCTCCTCGATCCCCTACTGTCTGGCTTCCGTCCCCTACACTCCACCGAAACCGCCCTACTCAAAATCACCAATGACCTGCTAACTGCCAAAGCTAATGGCCACTACTCAGTCCTCCTACTCCTTGACCTCTCCGCGGCCTTCGACACAGTTGACCACCCCCTTCTCCTTAAAAAACTATACTCCCTTGGCATCAGAGACTCTGCTCTCTCCTGGTTCTTCTCTTACCTATCCCAACTCTCCTTCAGCGTTACCTATAATGCTGCCACCTCCCCCTCTCTCCCCCTCTCTCAAACGACAAAGTCGTGCCCTGGAGCGACTATGGCGCAAAACCAAATCCCAACAAGCCTTCACCCGCTACAAATCTGCCTTCCACACCTATACCTCCTCCCTCCATGCTGCCAAACAGGCCTACTTCCTGACCCTCATCAAGGCCCTCTCCTCCAATCCTCGCCGACTCTTCTCCACCTTCAACTCTCTACTCTCTCCACCCCCACCTCCACCCAGCACCTCACTCACTGCCCTTGAGATTGCCAATCACTTCAAAAACAAGATTGACACAATTCGCAAGGACATTGCCGCAACTCACACACCCTCTCAAACCGTCCCCTCTCACACAGCTACCCCCTTATCCCCCCTCCCCCTCGACATAACCCGCAGGGACTTCGTCGCTGCTCAAACTCTCTCCAACCCCCTTCACCCTCACTCAGCTATCCCCTCATCACCCCTCTCCCACGGCCCCACCACTGCTCTGACCTCCTCTTCCACCCCACCCTACATTCCTCATACTGAAGCTCCCCCCACACTCCGCACCTTTGACCTTACTACCATCGAGGAAGTCTCCAAGATCCTCTCTGATGCCCGCCTCACCACCTGCCCCCTCGACCCTATCCCCTCACAACTCCTACGACCTTCCTCCTCCTCCATCCTACGCTCCCTCACCCACATCTTCAATCTCTCCCTCTCCTCAGGCACTTTCCCCTCCCCTCTGAAACATGCACACATCACCCCCATACTTAAAAAGCCCTCCCTGGACCCCAATGACCCGAACAACCTCAGACCCATCTCCCTGCTCCCATTTACATCTAAACTCCTCGAGCGCCTAGTCTACACCCGCCTATGCTCTCACCTCAACGATAACAACCTCCTCGATCCCCTACAGTCCGGCTTCTGTCCCCTACACTCCACTGAAACTGCCTTACTCAAACTCTCCAACGACCTGCTAACCGCCAAAGCTAATGGCCACTATTCAGTGCTCCTACTCCTTGACCTCTCTGCGGCCTTTGACACAGTCGACCACCTCCTCCTCCTCAAAAAACTACACTCCCTCGGCCTCAGAGATTCTGCTCTCTCCTGGCTCTCATCCTACCTGTCACAACGCTCCTTCAGCGTTAACTATAATGCTACCACCTCCCCCTCACTCCCCCTCTCTGTTGGGGTCCCTCAAGGCTCTGTCCTCGGGCCCCTTCTCTTCTCCATCTATACCTCCTCCCTTGGCCAACTCATACACTCTCATGGCTTCAACTACCACCTTTATGCCGACGACACACAAATCTATCTCTCAACCCCCCACCTCACCCCCTTGGTCTCAGCCCGAATCACACACCTACTGAGCGACATATCAGACTGGATGTCGCTCCACTTCCTTAAATTGAACCTCTCCAAAACCGAGTTTCTTGTCTCCCCCCAAGCCCGGACACCACCCCCCATTGATTTCTCCGTCACAACGCTACCATCAAACCCGCCCTGCAGGCCAGAGTACTGGGTGTCATTCTGGACTCCAACCTATCCTTCCAGCCCCAAGTCCAATCTTTAACAAACTCGTGCAGACTCCACCTCCACAACATCGCCAAAATCCGCACGTTCCTAACCCCAGAAACCACTAAACAGTTCATCCACTCTCTCATCATATCACGACTCGACTACTGCAACTCCCTCCTCACTGGCCTGCCTCGCCGCTGGCTATCCCTGCTTCAGTCGATCCTGAATACGGCTGCCAGACTCATTCACCTTTCCAACCGCTCTGTCTCCGCCACCCCCCTCTGCGAATCCCTCCACTGGCTTCCGATTGCGCAACGGATCAAATTCAAAATCCTAACGCTGACGTACAAAGCTGTCCACCATACTGCCCCAAACTACATCACTGACCTAATATCCAAGTACCACCCAGCACGCACACTCCGCTCCTCACAAGACCTCCTTCTCTCTAGTTCCCTGGTCTCCTCCTCCCATGCCCGCCTCCAGGACTTCTCCAGGGTGTCGCCCATCCTCTGGAACTCCCTGCCCCAACCCATCAGATTATCACCTACTCTCCTCTCCTTTAGGCGCACCCTGAAAACCCATCTCTTCAGGGAAGCCTACCCCACCCCCTGCTAACTTGCCGACCTCCTCCACTCTTCCTACCACTCCATCCCCCACAGCTATCTCCTCCTGTGCCACCATCCCCTCCCTCCTAGATTGTAAGCTCGAAAGAGCAGGGCCCTCGAACCCCTCGTGTATCACATTGTATTGGTATTGTTCTGTCACATGTTCTGTCCCCCTTTGTAATGTACAGCGCTGAGCGAACTATTGGCGCTTTATAAATACTGTATAATAATAATAATCTACCCCTCGCCTCACCCCTTCAGTCTCCACCCGTATCACCTGCTTACTGAACGACATATCAGACTGGATGTCACTCCACTTCCTCAAATTAAACCTTTCCAAAACCGAGCTCCTAGTTTTCCCCCCAGCCCGCCCCCCTTCCCCCTATCCTCTCCATCACAACCAATAACGCCACCATCAGTCCCACCCCGCAAGCCAAAGTCCTAGGTGTCACTCTAGACTCCAATCTGTCCTTCCAACCCCATGTCCAATCGCTGGCAAATTCATGCAGGCTCCACCTTCGCAACATCTCCAAAATACGTTCGTTCCTAACCCCAGACACTACTAAACAACTCATTCACTCCCTTATTATCTCACAACTTGACTACTGCAACTCCCTCTTCACCGGCTTACCTCACCACAGACTATCCCCGCTTCAGTCTATGCTGAACTCAGCGGCGAGACTCTTCCACCTTATCAACCGTTCTGTATCTGCCACCCCCCTCTGTCATTCCCTCCACTGGCTTCCGGTTGCCCAATGCATAAAATTCAAACTACTAACATTGATGTACAAAGCTATTCATAATACTGCCCCAAACTACCTCACTGACCTGATATCCAAATACCACCCAACACGTACTCTTCGCTCCTCATAAAGACCTTCTACTCTCTAGCTCCCTAGTCTCCTCCTCCCACGCCCAACTCCAGGACTTTTCCAGGACTTCCCCCATCCTCTGGAACTCACTACCCAATCCATCAGACTGTCACCTACCCTCCTCACCTTTAGGCGCACCTTGAAAACCCATGTCTTCAGGGAAGCCTACACCGCCGTCACCGAACAGCCGATCTCCTCTGCACCTCCTACCACTCCATCCCCCACAGCCACTTCCTCCTGTACCACTACCCCCTCCCTCCTAGATTGTAAGCTCCAAAGAGCAGGGCCCTCAAACCCCTCATGTATTGTATTGTTACTGTATTGTCTCATGTACTGTCCCCCACTATAATGTACAGCGCTGAGCAAACTTTTTGACGCTATATAAATACTGTATAATAATAATAAAGAGTGTGACCCAAGTGTGGAGGGATGGAGCTACCTACCAGAGTTGCCAAAGGCAACCCAGAGTTAGCAGATACCCGATCTGAGAGACCACTGCTGTTGTATCACTGGGTCTGGTGAGAGGGCCTTGTGGCTGGTACTTGTTACCACCATTAGTGACTGAGCCATTAGTAACTACCTTCCAGCTACTCCATAGATCTAATACTGCTTGCAGGACCTATTACTGCCTAAATGCATGCCAACGGGCCCCATTATCTAGCCAGCTGAAGAGTCAGGACTAAAGACTGACCATAACAATTGCTGCCCTGAGGCCTTATCCCTTTCATTTAGTTAATCCCTTCCCACCAGCACCTCTTGGCCCGTTAAGAGGTTCTAAATGCTGAGAGGGAGGCTGTTACAGTGGTCACATAATCGGGAAGCTCCCGATTGTATGTAGGCATCGGAAGCTTTCCGGTACCCGCCGATAACTGTGCTGGCAGCATGCAATGTACGTGCTTTCAGCATAGAAATGTTTACATTTGGGATGCATATATGCGGCCTCTCGGCATTAAAGTCCACCCGCTGAGAGGCTACATATATGTATATAGCCGGAAGAGGATAAAAAGTTACCTCTTAGAATATACTGCACTACATCTCGACCAATCCCTTAGAGTGCACTTAAAACCAGTGTAGAGTTATTATCATTCTTACTGCATTTGAAATTCATGGGAGCCCAGCCCCCCATGCCATTTGCTTGACAGTTTTCAGCATATTGGCATAGAAAATTGTCATTTCTGTGATTTAGCACTTCTGTCCCATTGACTTAAATTGGGGTTGGATTCAGCACTTGCCCCAAGCCAAACCCAGGTGCATTTAGCTTATCACTAGAATTGAGAAAGGGCATCAGTTATAAGAGGGACTAAGATTGAGCAGGTGTTGGCTCCAAATGGTACCAGTCCCCTGCCTGCTTCTTCTTGGATTAGACAGCTACCCACCTGTAGTTGGATTACCTTCCACCATACTGTGTCATACTCCTGGCCATAGGCTTGCTCAAGACATCCCTGGCCTGAGGCCTTAATACTTGAGAATAAAAGAATGTCCACACATAAAATGCACTTTCCACACTTTACTGTAACTCCACAAAGATTTCTTTGACATCTGAAATCACATCTGACATACTTTGAGAATTCGTCAGCGCAGAACACGACACACGGGAGTAGACATTCTGTACCTGTCGTTTCTGCTCAGAATGCTAGCACATATTTTTTAAGACATCTTCTCTTTACTTCTCGATTCCTCTCCTTGGGAGCACCACAGATTTGGGACCACTTCCCCAGGTATACCAATAGCATTAGCTTCCATTACCTCATCACAGGACCGTGGCTGAGGGTCAGAAGGATCAAGGTGCCCTTTTCAGTATACCATTCTAATCTTTCCTGGGGACTTCTATAGCTCTGCTTGGCATATTACCAAATGGTACACTAGTTTCCAGATGGTCCAGCACATTCCCAGATGGTACACTAGTCTTCCACCACTACTCATAGTAGAGGATTCTTTCTAGGCCTCCTATGTCTGTACCACCTCAGCTGGGACTTTAGCTCTGCCACAGGGCCCTTTTAGATTGATCCTGCAGGGGATTACATCTTAGCAGCTCTAGGGTCTCTGGCTCCCATGCCACATCTACCTTGGGCTCCACTCACCACTGCCATTTCTGAGGACAACCTTCCCTTTATCACACTCTCTGGTTACAGAGCCATCCTGTGGCAGGCAAGCTAACTGCAACTGTCAACACTGATCAGTGACAGTGCAGTAGAATGAAAGATTAGACAGCAGAGGTCAAAGGTAGCAGAGCAGGATACTGAATAATGATGGAGTGCGATGGTAGAGGAGGCAGCAAGCATTAGCAATAGCAAAGCAGAAATTAGGAGATGGCAATGGGATGACAGCAGACACCCAGGAAAAAAAGTTGGAGGAAATTTTCACATTCCCTATCCTGCAAATGGAAACCATATTTTTTTTCTAAAATATGGAGGACACTGGGAATGAACATACCATTGGCTTGCCACTCTGAGGTATGCATCCAAAAGAATGCATACAATTTCTGGAATGCTGTTAAAGTGATATTAAACCCAGAACCAAAACATAATATACTGCAGCTTACCAATGCTTAACAATTGTAGCTGAATTCATTCCTCTTTTATGTATTTCCTCTGTTTTTACCTGGTTATCTGGCCAGCAACACACTTCCTGTATTAGAGCACCTATACTCTGGATGAAGGAGCAACAGCGACACATTTGGACAGCAGTATTGTTATCTGGGGAGAAGATAGTGTTAGATGGACTAGAGATTCAAATGCACTAACAAATTGATGCCAAACTCCAGACAACACTCAGTTATAGTAATGTTTTTTTTTTATATCCCTCTTATGGAAAAAAGGTTTACATAAATAAAATAAAAACTGATCATTGTAAGCTCCCGTTGGTGGTAAATAGTTTGGCTGAACACTCCAACTTCTACATTTGCTGGACAGCGTGTTCTGTTGAAAAATATCGGACTTACTGACAGGATCACTAGGTCAAAATAAAAGAAAGAAATCCTAAAGAAAACGTAAAACAAATGTAGCCTCCACATTGTTAAGCTACAAAATAATAAATGTTTGTTTTTGGGTTTAATACCACCTTAGGGCTGCCATTCATATATTGCCCCTGCCATTATCTTGTTTAGAAAGAATAGAACACATTTATTATGATTTTCAATGTATAATTGTCTACAGTAAAATCATTCAGTATTGCAATATTAACTTAATTAGAAAAAATAAATACAGCCAGTGGGAGCAGAGCCAAGACAAGGGGTGGGCAGGAGGGCGGCTGCCCTGGGCACTGCGGTATGTGAATTGGGGGGGACCACGAGGAGATGGGGGAGGGGATTTGTGTTGAGAGGGTGAATTTGGGGGGCAGCAGGGAGTAAGAATTGTTCTAGAACGGGAAATTTTGGGAAGTGTGCTAAGAGTGGTGATTTGGGGGGATTTGTGTTGGGAGGAGGAATGGGGTAAGAGGATTTGTGCTAGGAGGGGGATTTATTCTATAAAAGTAATATGGTGGGGGGATGTATAAGTGCTAGTAGGGATGTTTTATGGGTATCTGTGCTAGGAGGGGAAATTTGTGGAGAGATTTGTGAAGGGGAATTCGTGCTGGAAGGGGGGATTTGTAGAGGGGGGGGATTTGTGCTAGGAGGGAAACTTTTTTTTGGGGGGGGGGATTGTGCTGGGGGCATATGAGGAGAGAGAGGATTTGAGCTGGGGAGATGGAGGGCAGGGGGCAAAGATTTGTGCTGGGAGGGAGAGGAATTTATGTTTAGGGGGCAAGCATGCAGATTAGTGCTTGAATTTTTTTTTGGGGGGAGGAGGGGTTTTTCGCTGACAGATAGTGCTCATACACTTGGTGGGGTGAACAATTTGACATGTTCACCCTGGGTATAGATGACCTTGTCCTGGCACTGAGTGGGAGTAAGTGTATTTACCAAGGGCAACAACCTATGTTATTCAGAAAAGACAGACAACCCCTCTTGAGCTGAGCCTCCTGAATTAGCAGCTAGTTTTTGGGGTGTTACTTTCTTCTTAAAATCTTCTGTTTCTCTAACGTAGGGTTGCAGTGGTTTTATTTATGGATTGTGTTGCCATATAGAAAGAACTTTGCTCAGGTGATAGCCAATTACATTTTCACGGCGCAGTATGGGAGAATAAAAGGGAATATATGAATGAGCTATAAGTGAGATTTTTCCATCTGACATTTTATAAATGAGACCCATAATGACAGCATACATGGACAGAATTGGGTTTATTTAGCTGAAGAGTGCAAAATCAGGCTCACTTCTGCCTAGAAACCAATCAGCTTCCAGTTTTTATTGCCAAAGCTTAATTGAATAAGCTGAGGTTAGAAGCTGATTGGTTGAAAAATGTATTTATTACTTGTGAATTCCATGTATTTGCATTTGAAATGGCTTGCACTTTCTCCTATTGACAGCCAATTCCAGGCAGCAGAGGAATGTCTGTTGTCACTATGCACAGAAGCTCCTATGAGATAAGTGTCTATCAACATACCCCCATTGTTTTATTCAGAATCCTTCCTTCCATCAATCCCTGTATTACCATTCTGCAACCAGAAGGCTTAGGCCCCATGTACATGGGACACTTCTGAACGATGGAAACTGACCGCTGGAAAACGTAGGTTAAAAAACGTCTGTTTAGCCACGTTTGCATAATGCGTTTATGCACGTTTTTGCGTTTAGAAGCGTTTTTTTAAAGATAAGCACAGGAGAACCTCCCAAATGCCCAGAAGAAATGAAAAGTGGTAAATTATTAGCTATTTCAGGCTGTTTCACAGAAATACAGAGAGTAGAAGCAGAGAGAGCAGTACGTGTTGAGATTAGCTTAAGTGTGAGTTGCTCATTAACATTTCTTTTGTTTCCAAAGGTGGGAAAGGTGTCTGGTGGAGTGAGTCAGGAAGGCCATCTAGCAGGGGGACTTCATGAGGAATTTGAGGTGTGAATGGGCATTAACATATCTTTTGTTTCCAAGGGTGGGAGAGGTCTGAGGTGTGAATTGGTCATTACAAAGTTTGACAAGCTTGGTAGGAACATCCTGTGTTCAGTGTTTTGTCCATTTTAGTACCTTGAAAATGCTTTGCATGCATTTTTCATGATGAAAAAAGGCTCTGGACAGCATCGGGAACTGGAAGAATTAGAAAAAATTTTCAGACGCAAATGCTTATAAACGCGATTTGCCACGTTTAGACGTGTTTTGAGTTTGAAATGCTGATAAAATCGACTGCTGAACGCAAGTTTTCTGCGTTCAAAAAAACGACTAAACTCATGCCTGTAAATGACTGTAAATGAAGATGTGTACATGGACAAATAGGAAAACATTAGGGTGAGTTCAGAGGCTGATGAAAAAAATGCTGAACAGCTCCTAAACGTGAGTTTATCAGCTGCAGTGTACATGAGCCCTTAGTGGAAACCAAAACTTGAAAAGAAACTGAGGCAAGGAAATAATTAACATGGGGATTCTTAAAAAAAAAAGCTATCTGCATTACATGACATTTTCTAGACAGCTACTGTTCGGCTTTAAAGTAGAACTGTGGCCATGCAATAAGCATTTAGATGTTTACATATACTGAAAAAGCAGCAAATGAGCTTTAAAATGTTCACTTATCTGTGTAGCTTTAGAGACAGTGGAGCAGTTTATTCTCAAAGTGACAGCAGAAGTACTGAACTCTTTCATGTCTGGTCTTATTACTTTGCTCTCCCCCTCCCAAAGTACCTGTATTTGCATTATAAATTAGAATGCTGGCAGGCTGCTAATCATATAATTCCTTCTATGAGGCAAGTTGAGGTGGCTGCCTCAAGTGCCCCTCAGGGGAGGAACTGTGAGAGCAGCACTGACACCAGGTTGCCCACAAGGACTCTATAATCTCAGTGCTGTTCAGTAAGGCTAAGTCTGGTAAACACATAGGCTAAGCATTACTGTGCTTCAGTTCAACCGCTGCTCCTTCACACTCAGTTAAAAGTGCAGGCTCAGCATCACTGTCTGTGTTACCACTGCCTGATATGACCAATTTTGTTGCAAGGAAAGGAGGGGGGTGTCAAAAACAATCACCTCAGGCAGCATCATGCTTCCAAGATGTTGCTGGGATCAGAAGAGCAGCATAAGCTAAGTCGCTAAAATGAGTGCTATACATTTTAAGGATGAATCACTCCACTGTTCCTGCAGCTATAAAGGTTATAACTTTAAACTGGCCACAGGTTGCATTTTAACTGCTTCTTGCCCGCCCTATAGCAGAACTACTACTACAGGGTGGCAGGGATGGGCAAAATCACATTGGCAGCTACAGCTATCGATCACTTGGTCCCGTCTTGAGATTCACCGCTGACACCTGACGATCGACAAGGAACACTGATGGGGGAGAGGTCTGTATGCAAACAATACAGATCTCTCCCCTGTCAGCACCAGCATGCTGCTTTGTATTGCTCTGCATAGCACAGCAATACAAAACAGCATGTCTCCCTAGTAAAATACACAGCACACAGTTAACTGTTTGATCACCCCAGATGTTAACCCCTTCCTGTCCAGTGTTATTAGTACAGTGTCAGTGCTTTTTATTAGCACTGATCACTATGTTAGTGTCACTGGGGATGTCAGTGACAGTCAGTTCCCCACCAGTGTCAGAATGCCTGCCGTAGTCCTGCTATAAGTCGCTGATCACCGCCATTACTAGTATAAAAAAAATTCCAGTATATATACGGCCATTTGTAGACGCTATAACTTTCAGGTAAACTAATTAATTTACATGTATTGGGTTTTTTCTTTGTTGCAAAGACATGTAGCAGAATACATTTTGGCCTAAATTTATGACGAAATTTGATTTTTAAAAATTTTTTACTGGATATGTTTTATAGTAAAAAGTCAAAAATATTGTTTTTTTTTTTTCAAAATTATCGGTCTTTTTTTGTTTATAGACAATATATATATAAAAAGTAAAAAACGCAGAGGTGATCAAATACTACTGAAAGAAAGCTCTATTGTGGGGAAAAAAGGAAATACATTTCATTTAGGTGCAGCGTTGCATGAATGCGCAATTGTCAGTTAAAGTAACGCACCACCGGTAATGGCCTGGTCAGGAAGATGGGTAAATCCTCTGGAGGGCAAGTGGTTAAACAAATAATTACAGCCTGACATCATCTAAGACAAATGCAACATAATCCCTTTTTGCTGGAATATGTTAGAATTATTTCACACTAATAGTTTAGAGAGTTTTGCTGTGTTTGTGCTGTTATTGCTATTTTATTGTGTCATTGTGTCTTGTTTCCATTCATTATTGTGATCTTGTGTTGTCTTTGTTGAATGTACTGTATTTTAATAATTTCCCTTCGGGATTAATAAAGTATTCTGAATCTGAGTATTGCAGAACATAGGTCAATGGTCAGACCTAAATTTGTAGCTTTCTTCCACTTGTGTCAGTTTACCCCATATTGGAGTACTAAATGTACAATGAGCTTGTTTCATCTACAGCAGCCTTTTTCAACCAGGGTGGCTTCGGGGTTTTGCAGGGGTGCCTTGGCAAAATGGCTAAAAATTGCTCTAAATTGCCCAAAAATTGTCAACAAGCCAGCCAAGCCTACCTTTTTGTTCCAAAAAAGCCACAGGTGTGTATTTTGCACCATGACAACCTCATGCCAGCTTACGTTGTGCCACCAACCATTTTTTTTTAATGTCCGCGGAGGTGCAAAAACAAAAACCCGTAAGTGAACAGAAAACATGCAAGTGCAAAACACAAACACAAAAAAGTGCACTTAGGGGTGTGCTTTAGTCCACCCCCCAAAGGGGCAGGACCTCTACCCTGATCCCCTGGGGCACAAGGCTCCTGACAGGGCAAAGGTTTCCACATGGTCCACCTAGCCAAAAGGCCTGGTGGACCCCTTTCCTTGTGGCTAGCTGAAGCCGACCCCCAAGTACTAGGTCAGGGAGCTCTCCCAAAGAGAGACCCCCCAGGAACAGGAGAGGAAGGAACCTAATGGCCACGCATCCTCCCCATAGACTTCAGGGCAGGCCCGAGGACCCACACCCTCCATCCTAGTGTCCCACCAACCATTAGTTGATAAGGAGGATATTTTGGCACCTGCACAATATTCTTGTTTGACTCTCCCCCAGGTCACACTCCCACTGAACGACATATGAGAGAGAGGTATACGTCGAGCGTCTGATCAAAGCTGCATAAAGAAGGAAAATAAGGCCCGGGGTGCCCGGACGCTGTTGGCAAAGCAGTTCAAAGGCAGATTTCTGGTACGGGAAAATGGAAGTACCCCGCAGTGAGCTCAGCCAATGCCGTAATTGAAGGTAATGAAAAAATTCTGCCGGAGGGACATCCTGTGATTGCTGAAGAGAATTCCAAGTGGGGAAGGACCGAGAAGTCAAAAAGTGTTGCACCTGCGAAAAACCATTGGCCACCCACCAAAAAAATGCCCTTGGTTGATATAAACCTAGTGGGAAGAGAGGGTTGTTAATAATTGGGAGCAAAGGTAGGAAAGCTGACATCAGGCCACTGGAGTAAGGTACCGAGTCCCACACTTGTAGGCCAAGAAGCAAAATTGGACTCAGTGGCATAGGGCGTAGGGCAGGGGGAAGCCATAGAAGCGTTGATGTCACAATAGGGGCACAATTAGGTAGTTCCAGCAGGACCCAGGAACGTCTGAGGAAGCGTGCAACATTGACAGCGGGGCAATCTGGCTCGCCTGATAATAGTTACATTAGGTACCCCAAGACCACCCTGGAGTCTATGAACAAAAAGCATATTTTTGTAATCTCTGGGGCACTTATTGGCACAGATAAAATACATAATTTTTGCCTGAATCAACCAAAGAAAATGAGGAGGAACCCGCACTGGGAGGGTGCGAAAATAATATAACAATCTCGGCAAGATGGTCATTTTCACTGAATTAACCCACCCGCCCTATCCAAGACAGGTGCGGAAATTGCCAAGAGTGCATAAGAGAGGACACAGAGAGAAACAATGGATAATGATTTGCAGCAAACAACAAGTCAAAGGTAGGGGTCAAGCAAATGCCTAGGTATTCAAGAGAAGAGGAAGCCCATTTATAAGGAAAGTGGGACTGTAGGCGCAAAACCAAATCTGAGGCCAAAGTAATATTGAGAGCGACAGTCTTATCCAAATTAATACGGAGACCCGACATCAAAAAGAAGCGCACAAGAGCCTGTTGCAAATTTGGAAGCATCGTCAGGGGATTTGTGAGAGCATCGTCCAGAAAAAAGGTTCAACTTTAACTCCTGTCCCTTGTATGGAACACCCAATACATTACAAACCGGAGCACTAAAGCCAGCGGCTCAAGTGCCAGGACATAGAGTGCCAGGGACAGGGGGCAGCCCTGTCTCATCCCTCGCCAAATAGGAAAGGGATCTGAGAAATACCCAGTGTACTTAACGGAAGCCGAAAGGGAAGAATACAGAGCTTGAATCCAAGAAAGAATAGAATCCCCAAAACCCCAATGAGACAGTACAAACCGCAGATATTCCTAGGGTAGAGAATCAAAGGCTTTATATATGTCTAAGGACAGTAAGAATCCAGGGATTTTCCGCTGTTGTAGAAAATGAATAAGATGGACCATCTTACGAACGTTATCACCCGCCTGCCTCCCAGGGACAAAACCTACTTGGTCCCTGTGGACCAGACTACGCAAATATTTATTGGTACGAAGACTAAGGATCTTGCCTAATATCTTCAGGAAGGTGTGCAAAAAAAATAAATGAGTGTACTTGTGAGCTACTATGGTGTTTGTCTAAACTATTACCATTAATTAATTTGACAAACAAAACAAAACACAATATATGACACACCTGTGGTTCGCTGGCACTCACACCTACTCATTAGACAGTGTTCTGTGAGAAAATGAAATATATAAATTGTGCCGCGCTCCTGTGTATAAATAATTACAATATTCACTATTTCAAATGATAATCCAAAGTAAAAAAAAAAAAAATAATAATATGAAAAATAATAAAATGATATATATACTTATATCTAGTGTATAAAATACAATTATCTTCTGCTTATAACATCATAAATGAATACCGCATACTGTGCTGGTGACAATAGTAAATAGTGATAGTGATAAAAACAATATATATGAAAAAGTGCTCATAGACAGTCCTCTTTCAATTTAAATTATGATGGTGCAATGCCGCTCCCATAATCCACGTGCAGTGTGATTTTATTATGCGCTCACCTCAGGATTTGCCTTATAAAAAGGCAAAACTAGCTTTTTGTCCTTATAGGACTGCTGGGATGATCCTCCTGCTTAGGATATTCCTGATGGCAAATGGGATGATTATGCTCGATCTTAATCCACCTGGGATCTCTGGAGTGATTATGCCTTCTGCTGATCAGGATTTGATGGCTGGATGGATATTTCGCTTTTTCTTCCAAAGGTCTCCTTCCTCCTATACTGATTTCTCTCCAATATATCACAGGATGATTGTATGAAGAAACAAAACCATCATAGTGCTTTCCTTTTAAAATTAAGGCTTTATTTGCTGCTGCAAGTTCCATACAGAGTTTCTAGTATAGGTTTCAGAGTAAGGCAGTTTCAGCCTGTCCTGCAGTTTCTGCCCCCGGGCATAGCGGCTATCCAATGTGGAATCCAAGGTAATATTTGAATCTCCCAAAAGAAGAAGAAGGTCCTTGGAGTGTTGGAAAATGATGGTGCAAAGATGAGAAAAGAATTTATGCTGAAAGCGATTGGGCATGTAGTAAGAGACAAAAGTAGCCTCCTGGTCCCACAGGGTGCCCTGCAGGAGCAAATACCTGCCCGTGGGGTCTGCTATATTCTACAGAATACATTTTGACCTAAATTTATGAAGAAATGTTATTTATTTGCAAAATTTTATAACAGAAAGAAAAGAGCGTTTTTTTTTTTTTTCAAAAGTTTCAGGTGTTTTTTGTTTTATTTAGCAAAAGATAAAAAACTCAGTGGTGATTAAATATCACCAAAAGAAAGCTCTATTTGTGTGAAAAAAATGCTAAACATTTCATATAGGTACAGTGTTGCATGACCGCACAATTGTCATTCAAAGTGCGACAGCGCTGAAAGCTGAAAATTGTCCTGGACAGGAAGGGGGTATAAGTGCCCGGTACTGAAGTGGTAAATATGCTGTAAACGTTAGTATCCTCCTCTTGGCAGTGATTAAAGATGGACCTCTGACCAATTGTAGGCCATACAGAAAAATGCGCTCATCTATAGTACACTTGGGTGCACACTAAGATAATTACATGAAAATAAAAGCACAAACATTATTGATGGCTTTATTGTGAATAGTTCTGCCTAGAGCGGGTAGCTGAAAAGCTAGCATCTTTGATCTTTATCTTTTCATTGCTGCAAAGGTTGAGATGGCAAATTAGAGGTCACTGGGTTTTTAGGTTTTCCTTTTCTTGGTATCCTTGACAACAAAGGCAGGCAACAAACTGGAAGCTATTATTTAGACCTGACATGGCCTTCTTTTTGAACTTTAATGTTCCAGGCACGTTAAAACAAGAAAGAGAAACTAAGGTTTAAAGGACTATCATCCGATATATTGTATTCTTATAAACCTATATGGCTGATAAATGCAAACATTTTCTTTGCATTTATTTCAAATATCTTCACTTATGTCTTTCTCCACATTTACCTCAAAGCAAATTAAACACACAATAAAACAAACATCAGCTTTTATTTGCATAGTTTAAAGTGGTTTTAAATCTAAGACATGAAATATGAAAAAAGCATATCCCTCTATAATGTCTATGTGTCCCAATTAAAAGCACTAAACATCATTTCTGTCTGCTGCTTCATTCCTCTGCTATCTGCATGAGCCACTTCTGACACGTTTTCCTGACACCAAGAGAAAAATGGTGATGGGGAGGGACATCCAGATGATTTACATCCTCAGCTCTGTTCCTGTGTGCTGTGTGGAGGGGGTGTGTACATGCCCTCCAATCAGCTCTCAGGGCTCTTCTCACTGAGCTCTGCAGAATATAACCTCAGCTCTTCATCCCCTTTTTTTCTGGCAGCTAAGCCAAGCTTTATAAACTCTGCACTTTCAATAGATATAGAGAAGAGACTGCAAATAAACAAGTACAACTTATGTAGGAGGATTTGTTTCATCTCTGTATATCACCTGAGGCCAGTCACTTCACTGGGTGTATGTAAGGGTTTACAACCACTTTAAGTCTGGTGGTTGATGTCCAGTCCAAACCCTAATTTTATTTATTTTATTTTTATTTTTGGTACAAAACATTTTAATAACGATTTTTATTATAGGCTGAAAATATGCAAAGATGTAATAAAAACATTTAACTGTATCTCACAATTACAGTATTAAAGTGTATGTTAGGAAAGCATTTAAATGTTTATAAAAAATGTTTTTAAAAAGTTAAAAAAAAAAAAGGACATCTCTGCAGCACCTGCACATTATGCATTTTCCTCTTCAATAATGAGTTAAAATAATACCTGATGATCAGCAAGATATTCAGCTCCTAACTTCATGAGCCAACAACACTATGCCCTGAGTGCAATTTTTTGTTATTGTATTCTTTGGTGGTGGGTTATTGTAATGGCCAAAAACTATTATTTATTATTACAGGTACTTATATAGTGCCATCAATTTACGCAGCGCTTTACATATATATTGTACATTCACATCAGTCCCTGCCCTCAAGAGGTGTACAATCTAAAGTCCCTACCTTACAATCATACACATACTAGGGCCAACTTAGACAGGATCCAATTAACCTACCAGAATGTCTTTGGTGTGTGGGAGGAAACCGGAGAACCCAGAGAAAACCCACACAGGCACAGGGAGAACATGCAAACTCCAGGCAGGTGGTGCCGTGGTTGGGATTCGAACCAACGACCCTAGTACTGCCAGGCTACATTTCAAAAAGGTCTGCTTTCACTATTCTGGAACAGTTTTCCTTTAATAATAAAAAATGAGTAGCTATCCATTACTTCCAAATCACCTGCACAAACTAAGTCACTGCAAAGATATGTACAGTTGTACTAACACATGGCAAATCTGCAAAACTGGTTTCAGCCATTAAACAGGAAGTCCAGTCTCCCTCCAAAAAATACTGTAGCTGCTGACTTTTAATATAAGGACACTTATCTGTCCAGGGATCCAATGATATCCTCATCCAACCCGATTCTTCAATCAGCTTCAAATTCCTAGCACCAGCATTTTAACTAAGGGAAACCAGCAGTGAAGCCTTGCGGCTTCACAGCCAGCTTCCCACTGCACAGTAGCAAGCTTCACTGCACTTTTTGAATGGTGGAGCAGTCTTGTGGGACGTGTGATGTGTCCCAGAAGGCTGTAGGGGAAGGAGGGGGGGGCAAACTTCTGTTTGGGTTGCTGAGGCAATCCGACCAGAGGTAGAAGTGCGTACCTGTCAAGACTAGGCACCTGCCACCCCCCTTCCTGAAAAGTGCAAATTGTTAAAGAAGAGAGGGGAAGGATGCAAACAAGCAGATCTTCCCCTTTTGAATTAAGTTCTGCTTTAAAGTGATAAAAAAGGTTTAGGGTTTTTATTTATTAACCACTTCAAGTCCGGACACTTTTACCCCCTTCCTGTCCAGGCCAATTTGCAGTTTTCAGCGCTGTCACACTTTGAATGACAATTGCGCTGTCATGCAACACTGTACCCATATGAATTATTTAGCATTTTTTGAGACAGATAAAGCTTTATTTTGGTGGTATTTATTAACCACTGGGAGTTTTATCTTTTTGCTATATAAATGAAAAAGTCCAAAAATTTTGAAAAAAAGTGTTTTTCTTATAAAATTTAGCAAATAAATAATCTTTCTTCATAAATCTTGGCAAAAATGTATTCAGCTATCTTTTTAGTAAAAAAAAATAATCCAAATTAGTTTGTAACCAAAAATTATAATTTTTCTAAATTTTGTTTACATTTTTATTTTATTTTTTTATATTATTATTTATGTTTTTTTTAACATACTGACACCCTAGCAGTACAGTGTCACCATAGTGACACTGTACTACTTGTGGGGGGTGATGAAGATTTTTTTTTTTTACACTGATTGCTTTTACACCCATAAAGGCTGTAAAAGCAATCATTTCTCCTTCTCTCTGGCTGCATTCTTGCAGCCATTGAGAAATACTGTGTGAGCTGTGATTGGTCACAGATGTTACATGGTACAAGGCTGTTGTGAATAGCCTTGTACCATGTGACCTCTGTGATCATTCACAGATTTCACTAGTAGTAAGCAATAATGTCAGAAGTGACATCTTGCTTACTACTATTCATGAGATCACTGAATTGCCAATCAGTGATCACATGATCGGGACCTCACACAGAGGTCTCATATAGCGATCGGTGTTCCGCTGTGTCCTCCGGACACAGCGGGCACCAGATCGCAGTGCCATGCACTTCCAGGGAGCTCGCACAGGCTGAAAATGCTGGAGCCCTTTATGAATGGCAACCTGCTCCTGCACTAAGTGGTTAAATAAAAAAAGGTTATACTTGCCTGCTCTGGGCAATGATATTGCATTGAGCAGTCCCACTACCTCCTCTTTGCCCCTCTACACCACCGGTGCTTTCAACTCCTTCTTCCTACAAGTGCCCCCTCAGAAAGCTATGTACTAAGGGGGCACCCATATGAGCACACTCCAGATCTGGGCTGTGAGCATCCATAGACACACACAGTGCAGGTAAATTTCAAGAATTGGCTAGGTGATAAATATGCTTTGCTGTTGCTCACTCTTAGGTCTCATTTACACTGGCATGTCAAGCCAGCACTTATATGCATTCAGAGGACATTTCTAAGTACATATAAATGCATGTAATGATTATTCATTGGTGCTGTTCACACTGTGCCTTTACCTGCATTTAGGCACTGTCAGTTTAGCTGTGTTTAACAAAAATAGAATTCTGTGTAACCACAATCCGATTAAACACTCCAAATGTGCCTAAACCTACTTTAAAGCAGGAACAGCTAAACACATGATAAAGTGATACTTCCCAGAACTGACTTTTAGAAACACTAAACAGAAGAGGGCCAATGTGAATGGGTGCTGGAGAAATCAGCTTTTGCATAGATTGTGGCAAATTCAGCCCTGGTGTATAAAGAATCATGTTCAAAAATAAATAGTTCATCATTTTTATCTGGTGGACTGATAAACATTTCTGACAGTGACAAAAGCTGAAAAAATGACGGAGTGTTAAATAATGAATAACAATTATATGCTGGTTTTTTATGTACCTTTAAAACTAGGCTGTATTCAATTACCCGCCAGCAAGTTATGTTCTTATCTCACATTTCTCAATGCTTGTCTGCCATTTTTCCTCAGGCAGTTTTGTCCTATCATTTAAAATGAGTTTTAAATTTAGCAGCAGTCTATTAGAACCTGTCTAGCACTGAGAAGTTTTCATTATTTTGCTAACATAAAGCTGTACAGCATACTTACTACCATCTTACTGAAATTAAACAGAGCGGAATGATTTCTTCCTAAATGAATTCACACATAATTTAGCATGCATAGTATACTGTATGCATTCTATGGTATGTGTTGCAGTTTCAGGTTCTACTTTGATTTCTGAAACATAATAGATGCTCTTCCTTCTGTAAGAACTA
Organism: Staurois parvus; assembly: GCF_062004578.1. Lineage (NCBI taxonomy): Eukaryota > Metazoa > Chordata > Amphibia > Anura > Ranidae > Staurois > Staurois parvus. Next base: position 4,145,211 of record NW_028317918.1, on the reverse strand, counting down.
ATGCATGTGGCAACTATGGGATAAGCAGTACAAATATTTGTATAACTTGCCACATTTAATTCCTTACTTTTCCTAAGAAGAGATGGAAATGAGGCACTGGATCCCCAATATATAATAAGAGAAGTCCTTAAAAGCCAAAGGGTTTGTGTTCAGTATCATTCCACAAAACAGCAGCCTTTCCCAAATGACAGCGTTCACCCTATTTGGGATGTCCATATGCATTTTAGCCAAAGAGGACACCAATAAAAATTTCTTAGAGTCCAAAATGCTTTTTTAATTGATTCTGTAAAGGACAACAGAAAAAAGAACACATCGACCAATGCGTTTCGGGGCACGGCACTTTATCAGGACTACAGCAGACACAGAAGCTGTGTGTAATACATATTGAATAAAATATTGATAAATAATTAAATAGTAATTTTTTGTTGAACAGTTTACAGAATGTCCACTAGAGGGAGCAAGGAACCTATTGAACATAAAAGGATACAAATATAAACATGATTTACATATATCACTTGCAAGTGCAAGATTCTGTGTATGGTGAACACTTAATACAGATTTACTAAACTAATACTAAACTATTCGGCTGTGGAGAGGATTTACTAAAACTGGTGCACACAGAATCTGGTGCAGCTGTGCAATGAAACCAATCAGCATCCAGGTTTTAATATCAAGGCTTAATTCAAGAAGCTGAAGTTAGAAACTAACTGATTACTATGCACAGACGTACCAGATTCTTTGTGCACCAGTTTTAGTAAATGTCCCCCTATGTGAATGAATATAACAAAAATCAGTGTAACCTACAAGAACCACTTCCTCCATATTTAAAGGTTCTGATGGACAGTTTATCAGGACCACAAATGATCAATCCAAATTAATATGCATAAATAATAATATTTATTTTATCCTTTGTGAAATCAATAAAATACCACTTCAGACTCTGAAAACTCTTGTTTGACATCCTCTTTGGTTGAAAAACATAAATTTCTCAGCTTTCTGCTAAGGGCATATAAAAATGCATTTGAGGAAAAATATATTCTTCTTCTACTTCTGGAATACTAGCCAGTCATTTATGTTTATTTTAATCTCCATTAGAGAAATGACAACTAGAAATTGGCCCATTGCTATTTACAACATTATTCTTTTCATTTTTTTTAAAGTGTAACTGTGGCCAGGCTATAGGCACTCAAATATTTGCATATTCTTAAAAAGTAATAAATGAGGTTTCAAAACTACTCCTGGCTGACCTCTAACTGGAGGCACTGTGGAGCAATTCATCCTCAAACAGCCTTTCAATATATAACGTAAACACGAAGCAAGTGCTTTGGTTGGGGGGGAGCATGGTGATATGAGCTGTTGAGAGAACTTGGATGGTTTCAGTACTTCTGCTGTTCAATTTGAGGATCAATTGCACCACAGTGCCTGCAGCTACAGAGTTCAGTAAGGACCTGCTTGCTAAATCCCTATCTTGGCCAAAATCTATCTTCAGTAGTCTGTTAGGCAGATATACACCTTTTCATAAAGTTTTTTTTTGTTTTAAGAAAAAGTTTTTAACAAACAACTTGATACACTCGGAGAGCACAGACCATGAAGCATCATAATCACATCCAAGTACAATATTATCTCAATGAAACACAGTTGTGAAAGTATAAGAATATCTTCATTAGACCTTAAAGGCAAGGTTAATAACACTAGTGCTGGACACATAGGGGTTTATTTACTAAAGCTGGAGAGTCCAAAATCAGACTCCCTTCTGCATAGAAACCAATCAGCTTCTAACCTCAGCTTGTTCAATGAAGCTTTGGCAATGAAACCTGGAAGCTGATTGGTTTCTATGCAGAAGGGAGTCTGATTTTGGACTCTCCAGCTTTAGTAAATAAACCCCATACTGAACAAATACCGTATTTTTCGCACCATAAGACGCACTTTTTTCCCCCCCAAAAAGGGGGGAAAATGACAGTGCGTCTTATGGAGCGAATATAAAGCGGCCGGTCCAGTATTTTTGCGGCCACCATGTAAGAATACCGGGCCGGCCGCTCAGCTGTTGTCTCCTGCAGGGCCTTACCTGTTCCTCGCTCCAGCACTGCACAGTCTTCCCGCGCTGGCTTCTGTGACAGCCGGGTGCCCACTGCACATGTGCTGCGCTTTGTGAATGATCCGGTGTCTTCTGGGACACATGAAAGGTCCCAGAAGGCGCCGGGCCATTCACAAAGCGAAGCGCTTCTCGCACCTGCGCAGTGGGCACCCGGCTGTCACAGAAGCCGGCCCGAGAAGAAGAGGGAAGGCAACTCCGCGGAAGTGGGAGCGGGTACCTGTCAAATTCAGGTACCCGCTCCCCCTCCCTCCCCAAAGGTCAGCAGTCTCTGGTCATCCCCTTCACTGTCTGCAGTCTCTGGTCATCCCCTTCACTGTCTGCAGTCTCTGGTCATTCCCTGCACTGTCTGCAGTCTCTGGTCATTCCCTGCACTGTCTACAGTCTCTGGTCATCCCCTGCACTGTGTCCACAGTCTCTTGTCATTCCCTGCACTGTGTCCGCAGTCTCTGGTCATTCCCTGCACTGTGTCCGCAGTCTCTGGTCATCTCCTGTACTGTGTCCGCAGTCTCTGGTCATCTCCTGTACTGTTTCTGCAGTCTCTGGTCATCTCCTGTACTGTGTCCGCAGTCTCTTTGTCATCCCCTGTACTTTGTCCGCAGTCTCTGGTCATCTCCTGTACTATGTCTGCAGTCTCTGGTCATCTCCTGTACTGTGTCCGCAGTCTCTGGTCATCTCCTGTGCTGTGTCCGCAGTCTCTGGTCATCCCCTGTACTGTGTCTGCAGTCCATTGGTTCAGAATATTTTTTTTTCTTGTTTTTCACCTCTAAAACCTAGGTGCGTCTTATGGTCAGGTGCGTCTTATGGAGCGAAAAATACGGTACTTAATCATCAAAGATATATGCAACATACAAGCCAGTGTTTCCTGAAGGCAGCAAGCAACCAAAGAAAAAAAAAAGAAAGAAAGAAGGAGAGGGGCTGTCGAAGAAAATGCACAAGAAAGAATAAGAGAGGAGGCAGTCAAAAAAGGGAAAAAGGAGGAGAGTGAGTACAGAAAAAAGGGGGTTGCCATAAGTCAGTTGTATTCTCCAACTCTAAGACAGGATTGATAGAAAGGATCTCAGGGCACCGGAGCTCGAAAATTCAATCCAGATAGACCACATTGCTATGAATTTAGAGTATTGTTCCTGTAAACTCACAGTGAGTTCCTCCAATTTCATTAGATGATTCAATACAACTACCCATTTTTTAACAGTAGGAGCAACCGGGGTATTCCATTATCTGTGCTGCAGGGAGGAGAAATTGAAATAGCCCCTATTTGGCCGCCAATGGGGAGCCTGGAAAGATGGAAAGCAGGACAAATTCTGGAGACATCTAGTGAGTTACCCCAATTATGTGGGAGCAGAGCTGGAAAATGGTCTCCCAAAATGGTTTGATCCAAGGGTAGGTCCACCATATGCGGATCATGGTACCTACATCCTCTCCACTGCACCAACGCTGTTTGGCATATGTTGGGAACATCCTATGCTATCTAGCAGGACACCTCTACCATCTGGTTAATGTTTTGCAGTTTTCGGTAAAAAAAATCTTGATTTAAAGGTGAGAAAAAACTATTTTTCCCAGTCTTCTTCAGTAAGCATAAGGCCCAGTTCTCTCTCCCAGTCCTTGGTGTAATTCAGGCGGTGGGGGAACTCATGAGAAATACCATATATTTTAGATATAGCATGAGGGCAATCGAGGCAAAGAGACTCAAAAGGCGTTGGATCCCTGTCCAGTGTACCAAGTATAGAGAGGTGCATGTAAAAGTGCCGAAGCTGGAAGTAACAAAGCCATTGGCCTGGCTAAATGTAGTCTTCAGGGACTAGTGCCCTTAATGGTTGTACTCCCTTGGTGGTAAGAATTTGTCTAAATGGGGAAAGGGCCAAAGCTGTCTGGAGTAAGTGGAACCAGTAGTGAGGAGATGTTCAACTTTTGAACAGCAGAGCCCATACTCGCAGCAAGGATTGAGTCAGGAGTGAAAGTGATTTTCCAGACGGGTGACATGAGGGTGCAAATCACTGTAAAGTGATGAAAAGAACAGGAGTTAGTTGCTGTTCAAGAGAAACCCATTGTTTTGATCGACTATGAAAGAACCAATCCAGTATTCTAGTCAATATTGATGTTGCATGGTAAAGTTCCATGTGCTGTAGGCCCCCCCATCTTCCGCATCACTAAAATGTCATGAAATAGCCTAGCTGAGGAGTTTGGCCATAGATAGTGAAGTAGGGCAGAATGTAAAGAGAGGAAGAAGGCATGTGGAAGGACTATGGGAATTGTCTGGTATAAGTACAGAAAGCGTTGCAGGATGTCCACCTTATACAATGCCATTCTCCCTAACCAAGAATGTTTCCCTGTGGCCTAAGATTGCAGCCTATGAATCGTGGATTTCAGCAAAGGTAAATAATTAAATTCATAAATTTTATCTTCTGAGGGAGGAATTTTCACATCTAGATAATTAAGTGATTGCAATTCCCAGTGAAATGGGAAAGTCTGGGTAACTCTTTCAGATTGCGGTAAATTGATATTGAGACACCATCATTTGGTGGCGTTTGCTTTGAGATCACTGTAGAGGCCAAATTGTTACAATTCATGGAGGATGCATTAAAAGGATACTCTGGGGTTTAAACACATATATAAGTAAGTAATCAGCAAAAAGACTCTATTTTTGTAAGACATTACCCACCTGCACCCCCTTCATAGACGCATTTGATCCAGCCAGGAGTTCCATTGCCAGAATATAAAGATATGTTGACAACGGACACCCATGGCATGTTAGAAATTGTAACAGGGGTAGTGTATAGAGCCATAATTTTTTGTATGAACCCCAGGGGAGGCCTACTTGTTCCAGAGAAGCTACAAAGAACCTCCAGTCTAGTCGGTCAAAAGCCTTTTCTGGATCTAGGGATGTTTGGACCTCCGGGCATGGTGTAGCAAAGAAATCATCTTTATAGTATTGTCACAGGCTTTGTAAGTGAGAGGCCAGAGGTTTAGAAAAAATGTTTAGGTCCACATTTATTAAAGAGATAGGCATTTATTAAGATATGACTGGAGCATTATGTAGGGTCTTTTTGTTATTTGAGTATAAGGGCAATGTGGCCCTCTTGCGGTTGCTTAGTGAATGGAGAGTCTGGCTTGACATCATTAAACAGATTAGAAAGAACAGGGACAAGAGAGCCACGAAACTGCTTATAAAAATCACCTGAAAACCTGTCTGGGCCAGGACTCCTTTTCAGAAAGTTAGCTCCATTTACCATTTAGCAAAAGCATTCTCATCTTATCCACCCTAAAAGTCATCTTTCAAAGGCTTTATCTTAGACATTTCATGTTAAGGGGTTCAGACACTTTTGGCTCCTGTGTGCTAAGCAGGGTGACCAGTCTCCTCACCGCTCCTATGTAGTCTACGCAGCAACTGCACTGACCCTGTTATGTCAGAGTGAAATGAACAGTAGGCAGTGCACTTGAGCAGAAATGGCTTGACTGTCAGAGCTCATTGCTGCCCTCTGTTGATCAGATCTGCCCATCCCTTACACAGAAAGATCTCACATCGTTAACAGCATAGGTTACAAAATTGCAATATGTTACCGTAACAATCTATCCATGACTAATTCCATTGGAGTCAACCCGGGGATATCCAACCAACCACCCCATACTTTTTTGAATTTAGAAGGACAGCCTCAGTGTTGATGAACAATCTGTTCATAGTATCCATTCTTTATGTGTGGGAGGGGAAAGGGTTTTTACCAATGTAGTAAAATTGCTCTATGTGCCTGAAATAATGCTCTAGAAACTGCTTCTTTTATAAAGGTGTCATCCAATATGCCTAGGAGGCAGCACCTTGGATCAGACGGTATTGTGTACTCTAATGCTAGGTTTATGGTTGTAAGTATCAATTCCCAGTATCTATGTAGTTTAGGACAGCGCCATAGCACATGGATAAGATCAGCGTGGTCTCTGCTACATTTAGGACAGGCAGCATCAGGAATGAGTCCCATTGTAAACAATTTGGAGGGTGTATAATGTACCCTCAGCAAAATGTAAAGTTGGGAGAGGCACTGGGAGGTGTTTAATGAACTATTGTGTACTGCCTCCAGCGCCAGTTCCCACTGGTCACCCGTTATTTCCCTCACATCTAATTGCCAAAGCTCCTTCACTTTGCAAGGATATTCTTCCAGATAAATAGAAAGCAGGCTTGCAGAAGCGGAGACCATACATTGTCAGGTACCCAGCCTCACCAGATAAATGGGAGCACATCTTGCTAAGGTTGACCAAGTCCGATAAAGAGATAGTAGCAAGCACAAGTCAGACAATATCTTCATCTCGTCTGCGGCCACGGAGGGACGCTTCATTTACATCCAGCCACTCCATATCTTCTTTTGCAGCATTGAAAAAGTGAGCATGGCTACGAGCCATGATACGTGAATATACTGGGTACAACATAGCATATATAAGAGATAGTCTCTGTAGTCTTTCTTGACCTCCAAAAACTGCACACACTTTCGCTGCACAGCAGTGGAAAAGTCTGGGTAAGAGGATATTGGAACCCCATTATATTTGGTGTCACGGCGTTCTCTAGCCAGGCAGAGAACAATTTCCCAGTATTTGTAGTGAAGCAGGCATGCCAGGATAGGTCTAGGCGTGTTCCCCGGTAGTGCCGTAGTAGGGGTGCAGTGTGCCCGCTCCACTATGAATAATGGCGTAAAAGCATCCCAGCCAAACACTTCCTGCAACCATTTTTCCACAAAATCTGTAGGGTTGTTCCCCGCCGTACGCTCAGGAAGACTAACAATATGCACATTGTTGCGCCTTAATCTACTTTCAATATCATCCGCACGTTCATTAACATTGTGAATCTTATGTGTTGTAGAGTGTGTTTCTGTAATTAGAGACGGGAGCTTATCTTTCAAATCACTAATTCTGCTCTCTACCGCTGTTGTGCGTATGCAAATCTTTTGGAAGTCTTGCTGCAGCAGCGATGCCTCTTCCTGTAGGCCCCCAAGCTATGTCTTGACAGATTTTACAGTGGCAGGGCAAATGTTAACAGCCTTCAATATAGCCCCCAATTTAGGCTGTTCTTCTCCCTCCTCCATATCATCTGGAGCATCTAGCTGCTCATCCTCAGATGACTGCAATGCATCCAAATCTGGGCTCTGTATAGTGGAGGGGGGTAAAGGCTGTGTATTCTGAAAGCTGACCCTGGCCTCTGAGTCCCTGGCCCCTGTGCATGTGGACCTGGCAGCATTTTAGGCATAATAAAGAATGTCTCTGGCGGGCTCCTTACCAGGCTTGCGGTGTTTGGCTGCCTTGGAAGCTGGATCTTTCAGTTTGTTGGTTCCATGAGGAGTCCTCTGAGGAAGTGCTGCTGTGACACCATTTTGAGATTCCTGGGCCACCGCTTTCTCCTTGGATTTTTGGGTCATCATCAGGGCTATCGAGCTAGCTCAAGCAGCAACGGGTAGGAAAGATGTTCAGGTAGGGACTGATGTCAGTCTCAAAGCAAATACCAGCCGGTGAGAGTATTGGTAACATGATCTTTGCAGGGAGCTCCATGAAGCACTGCTGTTTACATGCCTGGTCTGGCCTCGCCCCCAACATATAAACTTCAAAAAATAGTAACAATAAGCACTTTAGATAGGTTTGAGATTAAGTTAGGTCCTAAAAGGTGCTGCAATTCATACATGCTAAAAGATTTCTCAGAAAAAACATTTTCAACATCTGATCTGCCTTTGTATAACTGTCATCAAAAAATAGTTCAATTGTCCACCAGCCCTTGAGTCCTCCCAATACCAACCCCCAGCAGCTGAACAAAGCACCAATGCCTCTTGGTGCATCAAAGTTCAATAAAAATCCAATTGTTCAGCGCCTTAGGAATCTGTTCACTGTCAAAGCTGAGTACTCTCCTGCCACTCACTTCCCCAGACTCTTAATGGATTTTCTGACCCACATATATCAAAATGGGTCTAATAAAGCTTCATAACATCCCTGTCACTTCAGTGTTCATCTCATCCCAGGTATATCTCCCAAAAAATAAAAAACTCATACAGTGCAGTAATTTTCAATTTACCATACTATATTGTGCTCACATGTGCATGTGGCAACCAAGCGGGAAAATCACCAGTAATACTGTACGTGACTTCTCACCCCTCCTGCTTATCTACTTACCAAACATCCACTTTAGAAGGCTTATCGATTCACTCCAAATCCATGTTCTCCTCCCCAGATTTCTCATCTTCTCATTATCACTCAAAAAGAAAATAGCTAAAATAGTGTAGTATGACCATGGCTTTTTTCAGCTAGAACTTGGTGGAACTGAGCTCCACTATCTCTGGCTCAGGCCCTCTGCTCCAGCTTCTGTGTTTAAAAGTGAAAACTTGTCTCCCAACAGCTCCCACAGATCAGGTCTCCTGAGCGGCTCCCAATGAGTGCAAGATGGGGACAAAGGAAATGCAGTTGCCTGGGGTGCAGATTCCCACACCCCTACTGGATGATCTTCCTGCAAGTGAGAGAGGCAGAGCCACCTACCATATACAGGGAGGTACTAGAGCTGGCTGGGTGCTTCAGCTTAATACAGCAAGAAAAGTAAGACATGTGGAAGATGGTGGAGCTTTTAAGGAGGGGGGAGACGATATGAGGTAGTGGAGAGTGGGTTGCATTCAGAGGTCAGAGCTGAAGAGGGGTGAAAGTGAGATGTGAATGGGGGGTGATTAGGTAAGCAACTGTGGAAGAGGGCTGAACGCTGCACTCTGTGTGTAGCACATGCGTGAACTCTGCACTCTGTATGCAGTGCACCCCTGAACAAAACACTATGTAAGTAGCACACTCCAGAACTCTGCATTTTGTGTGTAACAAAACGTATGCAGTTTTGAGGGTGTGTGTGTGTGTGTGGGGGGGGGTATGGGGGTGTTGGGGGGTTGTGGTTAAGTTCCTGCACTTATTTTCCTAAAGTCCAGAGTATCACCACAACTAATGTACACTAAATAATTTGTGTTCACATTAGGCTGTGCTCCATATAGTGCAAAAGTTGTAAATCCATCAATACATGCCACCATACACCTCCACCATGTGCACTAAATTTCATACCAAACCCAGCCCCTAAGGTACGAGGTTGGGTGACATCATATCTGATACTTCTCTTAGATGTCACTCCACCGATCCCCTTATTGCACAGACTCCCAATGGTTGAATAATATTTAGGACATAAAAGAAGCTCATAGTGCATCCTCACACCTACCCAAAAAAATCTGGTCAACTCACTTTATTACTTTGGAATCTACTACATCTACTCATTTATAACAATTTGCCATATATGAATAGGTTAACAATAGTATAACTGCCATGTAAAATAACCTTGTAGGATAGAAAATGTAGCTGAAGTATAATCTCCACTAGCACCCTCGGCTCTCAGTTGAGTCATATTCTCTCAACAGACTAAAGTCTGATACAGATATTATTACACATAATAATGCAATACCATGTTTTACATTCAAATAGCCCTTCAAGCAAAGTGTGGTATTGCAACTTCCAGTGCTAAAATAATTGTAAAACTGCAGGGCAGGTGGATTGTATTACTATAAGAAAGCCTTAAAGTGGTTCAACAGTCTTATTGTTTTTTTTCCCTTAATGCATTCCCTGCATTAAGGTAAAAGATCGACCCATTAACTGTTCACCCCCTCCCCCCAAACACTTACCTGACTCCCTGTCCCATCTGCAGCAGCGCTCTCCTCTTCTCCTGATCTCACAAGAGACTCTGAGAGCAGTAGAAGCCATTGTCACCTGCTGTCAGTCAAATCTTGTGAGGGGGGAGTGATGGGTGTGGCTGAGCTGCGCTGTGTAAATCTATGGCTGCACACAGCCCAGATGTAGAGTGCTCCCACATGGGTGCTCCCTCATCAGCTGACTTGCTCAGGGGCACTGGAAGGAGAAGAGGAATGGAGAGTGCTGGTGGATTACTCCAGAAGAGGAGGTAAGCAACTTCTTGCACAGAACAAGTAAGTAAAAAAGGTTGCCACCACAAGCTAAAAATGCTATTTATTTAATTTTTAACATTCAAAGCAAACTCACTTATCCATTCATGTCTCCATGCTTTATTATGTTGATAAAGGGCAGATGATTCATGTAGCCTTTACTGTACTTTCTGGAATCCATTTGCCGTTAGTTCAGGCATTTATTCAGGAGGGGGTTCTTAGCTAAGAAAGCCCCTCATCCCATTCTCCAGATGGAAGAACGAAAAATGCTCATGAAAACTCATGGGATGTAAGACATAATTTTGGTCTAGGCTAAAAACCAGGAAGAGATGTAAAAAAAAGCTTAAAATAATTGAAAATAATATTTATAAATAGTTCTATTTACTAATGCATCTGGATAGGGATTAAAAATAGCTAATTTTGATTGAGAAATGTTAGCTCTGCTTTAGAGATGTAGGTGAAATCCAGTAGCAGTTTTTTTGAAAATTGATGAAAGTGGATAAATACCATTAATTGCTACCCTTATAGGAACAGACCACAGGCTTTAGAGTTAAATGATTGGGGACAATCGGATACATCTAAATGTATCTGACTGAAAAACCTTTGAAACTATAACAATTGGGAGGAAGATATGTCACATAAACCATTTACTATTGAGCCAGTTCATCCTTCTGGGTTATTTCTTGAATTGAGACAAAAGAAACTCTACTTGGGTAAGCTGTCTTGTAGAAAACAAGATGATCTTGAGGTGGCTTCATGTTTCTCAAAATCCAAAGTAGGGTTTTCATCCTGTTCAGCCAAAGCTTTGACACCTTATACTAAATGAACATAAGGCTTCCTCTGATTGGCTGAGGTGAAAATGAGGAAAGATGATGTCATGATCTCCACCTCAACAAATTAGAGGGAGCCTTAATCTCATTTAAATAATAGCTTCCTGTGAATGGCTGACCAGTGCCTGACTTGATTTTATTCCAGTGCTGGAACAACACTATCATTAAGATTTTCAATATATATACTGTATATATATATATATATATATATATATATATATATATACAGTATACTGTATATTATAAATTCACACAATATGATCATCTCTATATTAACAAAGAAACATGTTAATGCTGGAGAATACTGCTGAAGTGGAATCACATAGCAAGAACATTTCATATCTCTTTAAAAGATAGACTTAAAGATCATAAGATCCAGAGGTTCAAAACACCATATATTGAAGCTCTATGCTGATAGAAAAAAAAGCTGTTACGGCTTGTGGGTTAGACTAAAACACTTGAACGCATCCAAAGTAAACATGAATTTTCTAGTAATTGTTCTTTCAGCAGAATATTTTGCTCAAGACTATAACACTGCCATTAAGTGTGATGGTGATGAAAATGTGTCAGCACTTCATCTACTGTACTTTCTCTCCTGCAAGTCTTTTTTTTCTGTAACAAAAGCATGGCAGGTAGAACACAGATCAAGCACGAACCTTTTCTATAATGTCCACTGACCAAGGAACAAAAAATGTGTACTGTGACTTTAAATATATCTCTAATGGTAAAACACAGAAAAAACTGAACAACTTCATTGTAACATATAGGTTAAAAACTATTAAAATACCATATCATATAGGTATCTGCCAGCTGTAACAGTTGTTTTCAAACATGATTGCCACAAAAACCATTGTATAAGGATCAGAAGAGATCACTATAAATCACTTGACGCGTTTCGTAAGATCACTTGCTTCATCAGGACCTTGGATCTCAGATAGAAGCAGAACATAGACTAAAAACATTTACACAAAGTACATATTAGAAAGACAATAAAAGTACTAAAACTAAAAAATGTCGTTTATGACACAATCACAATAATTTTCAACGTAGAAAAAAATGACGTCCCATTTTAGGGTTCCCTTTGGTCTGTGGGGGGGAGGAGCCCGTCCACCCCTTCAGGAGTGTGACTGTTGATTGGCCCCTGCCTGGGTGGTGAAGGTGGCCTATACACACTTATATTGTCCACTGCATGCATATTTGTATGTTTGGAGGGAGGATCTTGGTAACAAGTTATGTATAAGCTGTGCTAATTCATGGTATACCTCAATGTGCATCCTGAAAATGTGGGGTTGATTTACTAAAGGCATATAGACTGTGCACTCCAACTGCAAGTGCATTTGCTCCAGAACTTAGTAAATGAGGTAAAGCTCCACTTTGCAAAGAGTAGCCAATCACGTGCAAGGAAAACTAGAAAAACAGCATTTTTGCTTGCACATGATTGGATGATAGAAGTCAGCAGAGCTTCTACTCATTTACTAAGTTCTGGAGGAACTGCTCTTACAGAGTGCAACTAATCTAATAGTCTAATTGCCTTTAGTAAACCAACCCCTGTATGTCATTTAAGATGAATAAGAACTAATTATTTATGATGTGATTGCTGTGAAGACCGATCACAGCAATCAGAAATGTAAACAGTATAGTGTTTACATTGGAGAGTCCACCCCATCCTTTTACATTGAAGAAAGGGGAGGGAGGAGTAACAAATGAATGAATGAACAATTCATACATTAGTTCTAGATCAGCAGATCAATGGAGCGCAGGCCTATGAGATTACTTTTAATCCTTTTAACCCCCCCTCCCCCAATCCTCTCTTGTATATCTCAGTTCCATCCTGTCTCTGCAGTGACCTGTATATTAACGCCTTCATCTCTCTTATATTGTTCAATTGTACATTAACCCCTTCATCTTCATGCCCCCACTGTATGTGTTCTGTACAATAACCCTTCACCTACTCCTCCCTCTGTGTACATTTAATGAACGCAGTGCTCCGTATATACACCAACACGATGTGAACCTACCATAAAGAGCTTCATTTTAAAAGTTGCAGGCTACACAGCAATGAGCAACTGTTGAGAAAAAAAAAACAATTTTGGTAATCCACAACAAAGAGTGCAGGGTCCAATCTATGTATGCTTACTTGATTTTCAAAATGAAAGTAGGGGGCACCCTACTGACAACCCTCCCACGGTAACCATACCAGCAAGCTGCACCACTATTTGGTGCAACATTATTATGCTACCATTTGTATCTCACCCTGAAACAATTGATCACAGATTTTGTAGAACAAGAAACAGACAATCAAGGTATAAAGACCAAATGTGTTGAGCCCCATGAGTAGTGAAATGATGCGGCACTCTATCTGGGCCGCAGAAAAATGTTGGTATGTCAAAATTTCAGTAATAGTGGGAAGGTCTTAACCAGTCCCACACCACCCTATAGCAGAAATACTGCTACAGGGCAGCACGGGTGTGCAAAATCACGTATATATACATGATTTTGCAGTTTCGGGTAGGGGATGCGCGTGCCCTACCCTCGCCAGCATTTGCAGCCTTGGCTGTCAATCTTCAGGTCCAGCCGGTGATTACTCACCAGCACCCAGTGATCGCCAAGAATACAGAGCTCTCCCCTGTCAGCTCCTGCACACTGATTTGTATGGCTTTGCATAGCAGAGCCATACAAAGCAGTGTACTTACAGTAAAGCACACACATAGCCTCCATAGTGAAACAGCACACAGTTAACCCTTTGATCGCCTCACATGTTAACTCTTTCCTTCCCAGTACCATTAGTACAGTGTCAGTGCTTTTTATTAGCACTGATCACTGTATTAGTGTCACTGAAGATGTCAGTGACACCAAGTCAGTTCCCCCCAGTGTCAGAATGCCCACCGCACTCCTGCAGTCCCATTATAAGTCTCTGATTGCCGCCATTACTAGTAAAAAAAAATGTTTTAAAAAATTCCAGTATATATACCGCCATTTGTAAACGCTATAACTTTCACGTAAACCAATTAATTTACACGTATTGGAATTTTTTTTTAGCAAAGACATGTAGCACAATACATTTTAGCCTACATTTATGACGAAATTTGATTTTTAAACTTTTTTCACTGGACATGTTTAATAGCAAAAAGTAAAAAAATATAGTTTTTTTCTCAAAATTGTCTGTCTTTTTTATTTATAGTGCAAAAAAATTAAAACCGCACAGGTGATCAAATATCACCAAAAAAAAGCTCAATCTGTGGGGAAAAAAGGATATAAATTTAATTTGGATGCAGCGTTGCATGACCTCACAATTGTCAGTTAAAGTAACGCAGTGCCGTATCACAAAAAATGGCCTGGTCAGGTCAGGAAGAGGGGTAAATCCTTTGGAGGGCAAGAAGTTAAAGAGGTGTGGTTATATAAAAGCTGAGTCTACTGTGCTATGGGCCAAGAGTGCGTAATGTACTTAGTGCAGGGGTCAGGAAAGCATAACACAGAGTGCAAGGATAAGAAGTGCAAGTCATGCAGAGTGCAGGGTCAGGTGTAAGTAACCTACAGAGAGCAGAAGTCAGATGTAAATAACTCTGGGAGAGCAGTGGTCAGAAATAAGTAATGTACAGAGAGCAGAGGTCAGGTGTAAGTAATGTACAGACAGCAGAGGCCAGGTGTAAGTAATGTACAGAGAGCAGAGGTCAGGTGTAAGTAATGTACAGACAGCAGAGGTCAGGTGTAAGTAATGTACAGACAGCAGAGGTCAGGTGTAAGTAATGTACAGACAGCAGAGGCCAGGTGTAAGTAATGTACAGACAGCAGAGGTCAGGTGTAAGTAATGTACAGAGAGCAGAGGTCAGGTGTAAGTAATGTACAGACAGCAGAGGCCAGGTGTAAGTAATGTACAGACAGCAGAGGTCAGGTGTAAGTAATGTACAGAGAGCAGAGGTCAGGTGTAAGTAATGTACAGAGAGCAGAGGTCAGGTGTAAGTAATGTACAGAGAGCAGAGGTCAGGTGTAAGTAATGTACAGAGAGCAGAGGTCAGGTGTAAGTAATGTACAGACAGCAGAGGTCAGGTGTAAGTAATGTACAGAGAGCAGAGGTCAGGTGTAAGTAACGTACAGAGAGCAGAGGTCAGGTGTAAGTAACGTACAGACAGCAGAGGTCAGGTGTAAGTAATGTACAGAGAGCAGAGGTCAGGTGTAAGTAACGTACAGAGAGCAGAGGTCAGGTGTAAGTAATGTACAGACAGCAGAGGTCAGGTGTAAGTAATGTACAGAGAGCAGAGGTCAGGTGTAAGTAATGTACAGAGAGCAGAGGTCAGGTGTAAGTAATGTACAGAGAGCAGAGGTCAGGTGTAAGTAATGTACAGACAGCAGAGGTCAGGTGTAAGTAATGTACAGAGAGCAGAGGTCAGGTGTAAGTAATGTACAGACAGCAGAGGTCAGGTGTAAGTAATGTACAGAGAGCAGAGGTCAGGTGTAAGTAATGTACAGAGAGCAGAGGTCAGGTGTAAGTAATGTACAGAGAGCAGAGGTCAGGTGTAAGTAATGTACAGAGAGCAGAGGTCAGGTGTAAGTAATGTACAGACAGCAGAGGTCAGGTGTAAGTAATGTACAGACAGCAGAGGTCAGGTGTAAGTAATGTACAGACAGCAGAGGTCAGGTGTAAGTAATGTACAGAGAGCAGAGGTCAGGTGTAAGTAATGTACAGAGAGCAGAGGTCAGGTGTAAGTAATGTACAGACAGCAGAGGTCAGGTGTAAGTAATGTACAGACAGCAGAGGTCAGGTGTAAGTAATGTACAGAGAGCAGAGGCCAGGTGTAAGTAATGTACAGAGAGCAGAGGTCAGGTGTAAGTAATGTACAGAGAGCAGAGGTCAGGTGTAAGTAATGTACAGAGAGCAGAGGTCAGGTGTAAGTAATGTACAGACAGCAGAGGTCAGGTGTAAGTAATGTACAGAGGTCAGGTGTAAGTGCTCCATGGAGAGCAGAGGTCAGGTGTAAGTGCTCCATGGAGAGCATAGGTCAGATGTAAGTGCTCCATGGAGAGCATAGGTCAGGTGTAAGTGCTCCATGGAGAGCATAGGTCAGGTGTAAGTGCTCCATGGAGAACATAGGTCAAGTGTAAGTGACACACAGAGTGCAGAGGTAAGGTGAGGGGGGTGGGAAGGTGATACAGTTCTCAGTGGGGGGAGGGGGGTTGGGTGGAAGAGAACAATAATGCCCAGCAAAGGGTGGGGAAGAGCAGTAATGAACAGCTGGGGAAAGGGAGAACAACCAAAACCAGGAATAGGCAGGACAGCGAGCTTCACACTAGCTATAAAACACACACAAATCTTTGCGGTGGACAGTGCTTGGTCAGCAGGGACCTTCATCTGTGATTAGACAGCAAAGCAGGGTAATGAGGGACATACACCCTGTGCAGGGGACCATGGGACTAAGCTAAAAATGAGGGAGGCTCCCACACAACCAGTGATTGTTGGTTGGTATGGTAAAAGCCCAACCAAGGTATGGTAAAAGGCCTGTAATGATCCTCCTCTAATATACATATGCTGCTAAATATTGTATAAGGATATTTACCAAATTCCAGTGAAAAATTATTATTGCTTTATTTACCTGCGAAACAGACTTGAATTTGTGACAAAAGGAGTGGTGTTTTGCTTGCTCTTCTAATAAATACAAAAATTATATATTGGCCACTATTGGAAGCAACTGACAACCCTGCAGCGGTTCTGTCTACCTTCTGGCTACCTTCTTACCTGCTGTAGAAATAGGCTTTCACGCTGGAAGTGCATTGTTTTAGATAAGGCAGCCAACTCATAGACTTTGTGAAGAAGAGTAGGAAAGCGGAACTATTGTATGTCATTGCAAATCAAGAAGCAGAGACTATTACTGTAGTGAGAAACATGGCTGCTCCCTGTGTATGCTGTATGTAATTACAAACTACATACAACAAACGTTTTTTAAACCAATAACGCATATTGATAACATAGCTGATTTCTAGCTAACCATTTTCATGTGCATCTCTAAAATGACATGCCCCCATCATTATTGCATGAAGCAAAGGCCTATTATTAGCCATTATGATGCAATTCCTTAGATGTGGTAGCTGAACTAGTTTTCTTTTCTTCAGGCATTTATTTTGTTTACACCTGGTAAGCCTGCAAATAACAGGTCCCTGTGTGGCTACACTCACTACACAATGGTAATATATGGAAGGAGCCATGGCTTTGTCACCCAGGCTGCAGTTCAAACTGGTCTGTCTTTGTTCATCTCCATTACTCATGAGGTGATGGGAATAGTAGATTACAAATGAAAGGTAGCAGATATTGTTTGCACTTTCAAAAATGTTCTTAGTCTGAAAAATTAAATGAATGCAGCCACCCCATCTAAGGGCTGGCTAGCTGCAACACTGGGACTGGGGAAGGGAGGGGGGGCTGAGCAGGCATCTGCCCTGGGCGGTGTGTTGCGGGGTGCTGTGGAGTTGGCTGCTAGGCCTGATTCTAATGGCCAATTCTGTCACTCCTGTCAGAAGAGCAATAGCCGATAGACTGAGAAAGTCTCAGCACCGTGCTGCTGAAGCAGGAGGATGGACTATGTCCTTCTTCCTCTCTCCCCTTGTCATATGACTTGTCACATGACCAGAGAGAGGAAGAAGATGCTGTCTTCATTCCAGTAAGTAACGATCTGCCAGTACAAAGGGGAAAAGGGGTGGAGGCAACATGTATGGGGACACCTTATTTAAAAGGGGTCCCTGTTGGGGACACCTGATGTAAATAGGGACTCTCTTGGGAACACCTGATGTAAAGGGGACCCTATTAGGGACACCTGATGTAAAGGGGGACTGTATTGTGGACATTTGATGTAAAGGGGGACTCTACTTGGGACACCTGATGTAAAGAGGGACTCTATTGGGGACACCTGATGTAAAGGAAGACGCTACTGAGGACTCCATCTGGTGGGGGAGCGCAATTTGCCATCTTTGCCCTGGGCCCTGGATGACCCTGTCCCAGCACTGGTTAGCAGCAATATGTTACATTTTTGTTCTTGAGTTTAGTTATACTTTAAGGCAATATGGGTATTCTTACCTCTTGGGAGGACACCTTTGGAAGTACAATATTCAAATTTACTGACAATAGCAGCCATTATATGCCAAGTCACAGAAGAATTCCTCGAAGTTGTGAACAAAAAGTCTATTAAAAGAACTGTAGAATGTCTCCTTTACCATGTTACACTCCAATGAAGAAATTACTGAACAATTAAGAATGCAAGTTCCAAGTTTATTTCACTGAAACATATTCTAGCCAAAATATAAGAATGGAAACCATTCGTTTTCCAGAAAGATTTTTTAAAGACCATTTTACAGAGAAGCATTTTATAGCCCAAGACGTGCCTAACACTAATTCAGGTGAAAACCTTCTAAAGTAATCTTTTACTCCTGCCAAAGACCAATCCAGAGGTTCCCCTGCTTTTCTCAGCAACAAACCAAAAACCCCTGAGCCAAGTGAAAAAAAGAAGAAAAGAAAATTAAATTTTCACAAGTACAACCATAAACAAAGAAGTCAAAGTTGAAGTTAGAGGAAACTGAGCCAGGTCCATCTCTTGGGTTGAAAAGCCAGACTAAAAATGTAGCCAATCTTCTCACATGAAACAGTTCCAGTTCCTCCAGGAGATTTCATTTGTACCAATCTGTACAGAATCCACTGAAAAACAAGTTAAACATCTCGCTTATTTGGTTTTGAATTGTTGGCGTAAATATAATCTTCATGACTTGCAATGTTGCAACTAATTGCCAGAAAATCAATACAAAATCAATACAGACCTCCAACTAGTTGGTCTCACTTTACTGAAGGCAGAGACATTCAGAGAGGTTAGATGAATGGTCAGTGGATCTCATTTCCAGATCAGATTCAATGACATTGAAGCAAAGACTATGCATGATGCTGTCTCCTTATATATTGGAAGCCAGATAACCGCAAAGACTATCAGCTCTGCATTATACCATCTCCAATGTGCAAAGGGACCTCTTCACAAAGGTCAAAATGTAATATAATTACATGTACTATTGCAGGTATTGAAGAAGTGTTATGATATTGTGGCTTGTTATATCGCGTGACATATTTATTGTTAGATTGTTATAATACATGTATAGAATGGGGAAATTCACAGATTACAGATAGGTCATATTACTCATACTGAGTTAGATGTGTTAGGTTATTATTTTCGGTATTATTGTTGTGTAACCAGCCAGTTTGCATGTCCTCCACATACCTTCCTCAAGCCTTATGGCGGTGGACACCAGTAGCAGTACTTCTTCCATAAGGTTTCATTTCCAGACACATTCCATTTACAGGTTATAAAAAGGGAGAGTCCATATGACAGCCTTTTAACTTCTTTACTGGAACACATATTTAAATGTTTCAGTCATCCTACAAGGTGATGACACAATCCTTTAGTTACAAACAGATATTTGCACAGTCAAGACCCAAGTTGAGAAGCAGCCCATACTCCCCTCTCCAGGGAAGCTCCATAATATGGGGCCTCAAATAATTATGCCTTCCCATACAGCCCTCCCCCAAGGTTCTTCAAACTTGTGGGGCAGGACTGGCACTTCCCCACAATTTATGGTACACCCCACTTACTACTCTAGTAGTGGACCTCAAGTGGCTACCTAATCACCTACACTCCCTACTTTCCACTACAGGGTTCCCAAACTTAACTATGGTGACATCTAGTGGCCAATTTGCAGAACTTATATGGTATGTCCCTTAACCAAGGACCACCCCATAGAAACTAAGGGGTTTAATCCCCTAGGATTCTACTAAGGGCATAAACCTTGGGGCAATACAAAAAACAGTAATAACCCCAGACTCTGTGAGGGCAAAAGCAAACACCCTTCCCTTTAGGCCTGACACTTGACAGAGCTCAGTAAACCAGAGAACAGGAAAACATTTAAAAAAGAAAATGCATCAAAGCATAGATTGCAAATTAAGTATAATATTTACATCCCTGTATAGAAAATGGCAATAAAGCAGCACTAAAACAGTCAATGAAGATGTCATCTTTACCTCTGTTTGATCTGCAGCTACCATGGTGCTGCACTTGTGATTAGTTATGAACACAAGGAACTGTGATAGTTATCATTTATGGCATGACCTATTTTATGAAACAGTCAAATCAATTGGTTTAGTTCTGATTTAATATGGTATAAAAAGTCTATACAACACTTAAACCGATTTGAAACAGGCACAGGCAAAGCCAAGGGCACAGACATCTTGCTTACCCTCCTTTTAAGATATAAGACCTCAGAATAGCACTTAAAACTCATAGTACCTTAGGTCAAGGTAAAGCTTTTCTTGCCCTGTACAGGAATTTCTTCTAGTGACAGTCCTCATTGCATCTGGTGCCCCAGATCTAGCAAGCACCATTTTGTCCCTATAGATGTGGCAGCCATAATAAAACTCTCTTTAACCAGTTCTGAATCCAGCCAGATAGCAGTTCCCCTCCATGCCCACTCCCAAATACTCCTATATGGCTTGTTGATAGAAATATTCCCAGTGTTCCTCCAGATGGATAACAGTTCCTTAAACACATAGGGGTAGTCCCACCCAAACTCCAGTTCCACATGTCTGTTGAAGTAGCTGAAGCTGCATAAAACAGGGCAGTTCCCTTTCATGCCATTTCCCAGAGAAAATATACGCTATATTGCCAAAAGTATTGGGACGCCTGCCTTTACACACGCACATGAACTTTAATGGCATCCCGGTCTAAGTACGTATGGGTCAATATTGAGTTGGCCCACCCTTTGTAGCTATAACAGTTTCATCTCTTCTGGGAAGGCTGTCCACAAGGTTTAGGAGTGTGTCTATGGGAATGTTTGACCATTCTTAAAGAAGCGCATTTGTGAGGTCAAGCACTGATGTCAGACGAGAAGGCCTGGCTTGCAGTCTCCGCTCTAATTCATCCCAAAGGTGTTGTATTGAGTTGAGGTCAGGAATCTGTGCAAGCCAGTCAGGTACCTCCACCCCAAACTTGCTCTTCCATGTCTTTATGGACCTAGCTTTGTGCACTCGTGCGCAGTCATGTTGGAACAGGAAGGAGCCATCCCCAAACTGTTCCCACAAAGTTGGGAGCATGAAATTGTCCAAAATGTCTTGGTATGCTGACGCCTTAAGAGCAGGGACATCTTTAATATAGATTGGACCCTGGGCAAACATTTTCTTGCCCCCCCCCCCCATGCAATTTTGCTCTCCACCTGCCCTGAGACATACAATAAATAGCAGCTCGACTCAAAATCAGTTTACTGCAGCAGATCAGGCACTGATTGTGATTAGTTGCCAGAGCTTACAGCATATCATTACTGCTCACTGATTGGTTGCTAGAGGTTATAACACATCATTTCTGCTTGCTAATTGGTTGCTAGAGATTACTGCACATCATTACCACTCACCCATTGGTTGCTGGGGCTAGGGGGAGTAGAGTGTGATTAGTGGCAATGGTGGTGGTGTAAATTGTTTGAGTGGAAGTGCTGCAGGGATGGAATGAGTGGCAGTGCTGGGGAGGGTGTGATCAGTGACAGTTCCGGGGGGATTGATGGAATCAGTGTCAGAGCTGGGAGGGCGAGTGTCAGTTCTGGGGGAAGGGGGATGGGATGAGAGGCAGTGCTGGTGGGGGGGAGGGGATCAGTGGTAGTGCCTGGGGAAATGGTATCAGCGACACTCACTTGCTGTCATCTGCCAGTTAGTGTCCACTCAGTTCCCCCTGCCTTTATGGGAGGGGGGGGGGTGAAGAAAGGAGAGTAGGGATTAGAAAGATAGGGGGATTAGAGAAAGGGGGGTGAGAGACAGAAGGGGGAGAGAGAGGAGTGGTGGGGTGAGTGAGGGGGAGGGTAAGTGAGAGAGGGGGTGAGAGAGAGAAAGAGAGGGGGAGAGAAAGAGGGGGAGGGAGAGAGAGAGAGAGAGAAGAGAGGGGGTGAGACAGAAAGAGAGGGGGTGAGAGACACGGGCAGAAAAACAGGGGGTGAGAGAGAGGTGGGGGGGATAGAGAGAGAGGGGGAGAAGGGGGGAGAGATGTGTGTGTGAGTGATGAGAGAGGGGGGAGAAGGGGGGTAGAGAGAGGGGTGTGAGAGAGAGAGGTGTGGGGGTGAGAGAGGGGGAGGATGAGAAAGAGACCCCTAGCCCTATCTGCAGTTCCTTCTTTGTCTCCCTGTCCCAGTCGCTGTCTACCAGTAGGTGTGTGTGATGCCTGGTACCTGGCATGACAGCAGCAGGCTGAGTCCATTCTCATTCTGGCTGATCTGCATCTTCCTCTGCTCCACGCTCCCTCCCATCCTTGTCCTCCAGGCCTATGGTCAGTCTGTCCCCCAGTTGTCGGAGCCACGAGCTGGGAGATTAGAGGAATCCATGCTCTGGGAGGCGCTGCCGTTACTGGGTCCAGGACCCTCCAAGACAAGGGGCTCGAGGGGCAGCTGCTTTGGGCCCCACAACAATAACTGGGCCCAGGGCAGCTGCCCCTTTTGCCCTGCATTAAAGACGGCCCTGCTTAAGAGTTCCCTTCACTGGAACTAAGGGGCCAAGCCCAACCCCTGAAAAACAACCCCACACCATAATCATCCCTCCACCAAACTTTACATTTGGCACAATGCAGTCAGGCAAATACTGTTCTCCTTGCAGCTGCAAAATCCAGACATGGTCATCGGATTGCCAGACAGAGAAAAGTGATTCGTCACTCCAGAGAACACGTCTCCTTTGCTGTAGAATCCAGTGGTGGCATGCTTTACACCACTGCATCCAAAGCTTTGCATTGCACTTGGTGATATAAGGCTTGGATACAGCTGCTCGGCCATGGAAACCCATTCTATGAAGTTCACTACGCACTGTTGTTGTGCTAATCTGAAGGATGCATGAAGTATGGAGGTCTTTAGCTATTAACTTTGCAGACAGTTGGCAACTTCTGCTCCCACTGCGTTTCAGAATGTGCTGATCCCGCTCTGTCATTTTACGTGCCTTGCCACTTTGTGGCCGAGTTGCTGTTCCCAGTTGCTTCCGTTTTGTTATAATACCACTAACTGTTGACCATGGAATATTTAGTAGCAAGGAAATTTCACAGATGGACTTATTGCCCAGGTGACAACTTATCACGGTACCACGCTTGAATTCACTGAGCTCCTGAGAGCAACCCATTCTTTCACAAATGTTTTAGAAGCAGTCAGCATGCCTTGGTGCTTGATTTTATGCACCTGTGGTCATGGAGGTGATTTGAACACCTGAATCCAATGATTTTGAGGAGTGTCCAAATACTTTTGGCAATATAGTGTACAACAGTAGCCCTGTGGGAATGGGTCAGTCCCTAGTTCTATGCCAATAAATCATTTCACAGTCACTTAGGTGCACTGAGTCTACCCCCTAGGCACCCTGGAGAACTCCAAGGTGCGTTCTATTCTGGCTCTCTCCCTGACCCTCATGACCCTCTGGCACTGTCAAAGCAACCTCTGCCTCCTCTTCATGCTGTGTCTCAAACATCTAGCTCTCCATTTTGGCAGAGACTGGTCTAGAGGCCACACCAATTCTTGAAGCCCCTCTGTGGGTGTCATTTGGTTCTCCCTCTGGTACCATGAGTAGCTTGTGGACTCTCCGGACCAGCTCTGTGAGGTGACCTCCATGGCAGTTTTCTGTCTGCTATTGCTCAGTTTTGGTGGCAGGACCCTGTGGAAACTCAACCCTGGATGGCTTGGGAGAGATGTCCCATGACCCTCCTGTAAGTGTATATAAATAAATATAGGGTGCAACTGCCGATGCATCTGTCTTCTCCACTACAAGAAATTGACCATTCTGGCCTTGCAACAGTAGCTCCCGTGCATCCCTCCAGTCAAATGACTGCCTGTAGATGAGTCAGGGCCTCCAACATCTTCCTGTGCCTTTTGTGTTCCCTGTGCTTTCAGTGACTATGACCCCTATGCACTCCAGTGACTCCTTCACTCCTGTACCCCCAAATACTTACTGTGTGTACTCCTGTGTCCTCCTAAATTTCCAGTATTCTTGTGCCACCAGAGATCCCTGCACTCCTGTGCCTCTAGAGACCCCTGCATTCTTGTGCACATCAGTGACCCCAGCTCTCCTGTGTCCTTAGTGACCCCTGTGTCTCCAGTGACTCCTAATGACCTCTGTGCCAATTGCAATCCCTGGGTCCCCAGCCACCCCTGTGTCTCCAGTTATTCTTGTGTCTCCAGTGACCCCCGTGTGCCCATTGATCTCTGTGCTCTGCAGTGATGCCTGTGTCTCTAGTGACCCCAGTATCCTCAGGAACCCCTAATCTTCTGTGTCACTCAGTGACTCCTGGGCTTCCTGTGACACCCAATTACCCCAGAACATCCTGCCTCATCCAGTGACCCCAGAGCATCTAGTCTCAACAGTGAAAACCATGTGAAAACTGTTGGTTCTATATAAAGCATGGATAATAATAATTATAATAAATAATAATAATCTCTCTGATTCTGTCAAAAAAGTGCCTTGACCTCTCTCAATCCCTTCAAGTTCCTGCTGTAGATGGCACTGTTCCTTCCTGTGGACTAATTAATTCCTGAGCTACACCCATTAAGATGTCTGTTGGAGTACTCCACTACAATTTCATCAGAGATCGAAAACTGTTTGCTGTCAAACTGACTCTTGAGGAGTGGTGATACATCTTGGAAGGATTGTAAGTATCATCATTTACACGAACCACAAAAACCTCTAGTACTTCTAGTACTGCATGGCATCCAAACCACAGGCAAGCCTTTGTGTTCACTTTCAAACTGCCAACTCCAGAGCTGATGTACCCTTATAGTCCTTCAATTCTCAAGACTCCAAAGCTCCAGCTGAGCCAGAATTCAATATTCATATTCTGGATCTGATGTATATGCTAGAATCTGTAATTTCCACCAGCAAACCTTTCTCACAGCTAAGGATTAAATGCTTACATTGGGCCCTTGATTTTAAGCTATCCAGACATCCCAGTGTCAGCAGAATCCTCACACTTCTTCCCAACCTATATTGATGGCTCAAGGTCTTAAAGGATGTCAGGGATTATGTAAGAGTTTGTGTAATTTGCACCCAAACCAAGTCTTTACCAGTGCACCTGCAGGTCCTCTTCTTCCTCTATGTATTGCCATGGCACTAAATCTTGATACACTTTATCACCAACCTCCCTCCTTCTGATGGCTGTATGGTTATTTAGGTAGTGGTAGATTACTTTTAAAAATGGCACATATGATATCCCTTCCTTCATTGCCTTTAGCAACTGTCCTGGTGCCCATCTTCGTTAGAGAAATCTTTAGGCTTTATGGCATGCATACTCTACTCACATTGGCTCTGATGGTAGGGTTCAAGTTATCTCTCGCCTCTGGAAAAACCTATGTAGGTCCATGGATATCTGCTTACGGTTTAACTTGGCCTACAGACAAATGCACAAACTGACAGCATCAGTTAATCCCTGGAACAAATATCTTTGTTGCCTAATGTCCACCCATGAACATGATAGGGTTTCCCCCCTTCCCTACTGTCATGGATGGAATTTGCTCACAATAACCATCTTATTGCCAACAGCAACGAGTCTCAATTCTTCACCGTCCACAGCAAGCATCCACATTTTCCTTTACAAATATCTTGTTCTCTAAAAATGTCCACACTGTGTGCTAGGCAGGAAGACTTTAAAGCAATTTAAAAACAAAAATGGAATATATTGCACCTTACCACTTCTTTGATGTGGTTGTTGCATAATTTTCTTTTTTAGGCTATTTCCCCTCTGTTATCACCTGATGATCTGGCCAGTAACACACCTCTTATATTAGATTGACCCCACTCTGGATGAAGGAGCAAAGGGGCACCTTTGGGCAGAAGCATTGCCAGGCTGGTGGGAAAGGGTATTATATGTACTAGCAGATTTAGATGCATTAACCTCCCTAGCGGTATGATTATTTCAGATTTTTGGTGCTGAAAGCGGTACCATTATTTTGCATGGAAATATGTAGTTTTTTTTATTGTAGGCTGTAATGTTTAGGAATAACTCACTGAAATCTGTCCGAACAAGAGTCTAGTAAACATCCCGGGTATGATAAAATTTGAAACACAAAATCATAAATTATAATTTAATAAATAATCATAAAAAAAAAATAATATAATAATAATACATTTAATTCAAAAATATAATCAAACCAATAACACTGAAATTTGAAATATAGCGCCAAGTTCGCAAATCGCTGAGCAAAGTCGCAAAATCGTTTTCAGTGTCTGATGATGAATTTCCCCACGAATCATTATCACTCAATTCTGCAAGTGGTTCTGATTTACTATCGCTGTTCTCTAGCTGGTCCGCTTTTGACCTAAAGGGACACTTTTTGGACGCCATGGACTTTTCTAAGTTTCCAGGCAGAAAGAACAGTCAAAATGCAGGCAGGGCACAGGACAAAGCACTAGGGACAATATGTATGTGAAATGGGTTGAAACAGCAATGTTTTACTATGTAAAATCGTTTTGAAAAAAAATGTATTTTTTTTAAATTTTCAAATTTCCCGCCGTCGTACGTCCCGACGTCACAGGGACCGGAACACAGGAGCCGGATGCCGGCATCAGCCGGAGGAGATGGCTGGGGACGCTGCAGGGGACACATCGCGGGAGCGCAGGACAAGGTAAGTGCTGCAGGGAATCCCTATGCAGCGCCGCATGGTAAGCCCAAGTGTAGCTCGGGGTTACCGCTTTTGATACAGACATTTTACCCCAAGCTACACTCAGGAATACCGTTAGGGAGGTTAACAAAGTGAAGCCAAACTGCAGCTTGAACTGCAATTTCACAAGTTTTTTTTCTTTTGGAATAAAGGTTTTACATGAATAAATTAGAGATGATCATTGTAAGCAACCCTGTCAATGGTAAATGGTTTATCTCATCCCTGCAACTGCTACATTTGCAGGACAGCTTGTTTTGTTGAAAAACAACAGACCTACTGGCTGGATCTTCAGTTGAAAATAAAGGAAAGAACGCCTAAAAAAAGAAAACTAATGCAGCCAAAACATTTATGTATTGGTAACCTGCAATATGTTCCCAGGTTAAATCTGGCTTGCTTCTCCAAACTGAGTATAACGTTTAGCTTGCCACCAAAAAATTTGTCTCAACTAATTTCCCTCTATGAGGTTTACCCCATGTTATATCAGGCGTTATGTTATCACTATCGTAATCAATCCAATCACCTACAACTTTTGTCTGCATCTTCATTCCAAGCTACCAAATTCCTTTTCTCATTATTCAAACCTCTGGTCCGGAATGGATTCCTTTGTCTTTCGTCTCTAGCCATTTCCTCAGCCAATCCACCTCAAGCAAATGAGGTTAATGAAATCCTGGACTAGAAGATGTTTGAAAAACTTCTTTACCTGGTTGACTGGATATCAGCCCCTGAGAAAGAAGGATTCAATTACCACTTTCCATTGAATTAGGACCTCAGTGGATGAGGAGGAACAGTAAAAGTAATCTTTGTAGCACCCTCCTAGTTTAGCTAGAGGGAGCTAGACTCAAATGGTTAGACAGGGTCTGAGCAGCAGCCCAGGTGTAATGGCCAGAGAGGGGTCAAATTGTGGTCAGGGCTGATAGGCTCTGCAGCCCAACCCTTCTGGAATTTCCCCCTGCTCTAGGGCTTTTGGAGGAAGGGCTTACAGGCAATGGGTGAATCTGAACAGTGGCTGGCTGCACTCTTGAGGGGTCCTAGCCAATCCCCATCAAGAGGGTTGGCAAGGGCTGGACACCCTTAAAAAGTGTTGTTCCTGCTCAGAGGCAGGGGTGGGAAGTGTGGGAGAGGAGTCGGGTGGAAGAACAAAAGAGGAAGATGTGAGGCTGAGGAAGGAGGCTGCCAGGAAGCTTAGTGGGATGGGGCCGGCCTGCAAGCCTGGAGCTGGAAAGGCAGAAAAGTTGGAACTCTCTGGCCCCCTGAGAGAAGACCACTTGTAAAGCAGGGACGGAGCAGCCCAGCTGATAGACCTGGTAACTGCAGCTAACCCACAAGTGGTACAGGAGAGGATCTGAGTGAGTATACCTACACCCTCTGGGCAGTGGGAAACCAGATCGGTCCCCTACCTGTGACTGATCACTTATTTAAAGGGACAGGAACCAGATCCCATGCTCAGGGATACCGCAAGATTGCTGGGTGTAGAGGAGAAGTTCATCTAGGGTGGCACATCAAGGAGATGCTAGCTAGCTCTCCAACAGGAACTGTGCTGCAGAGAAAGCTTTTGCCTAGTTTCAGGAAATTTGTCCTCAGTTGTTGGTACCCTTAGGCATCCTATTCCCCCTTACCCTATCCCAGTTCTAATCCCCTTAATAAACCTTAAAAATAAGGACTGATTTTTGACTCTGGCTGCAAGCTTGTGTGGAGAATGCAGATTGCCTGGCTATGCAGGACTATAGGGGAACCCAAATCCTTAGCAACCCCCAAGAAGGTAGTACTACAGCTTATTCACGATTCCTGGGATCCAGTGTCAGGTCTCCCCTCCAGTGTACAGCCATGCGGGATAAGCGACAAGGGGTATAATTTCTGACACAGCATGTTTACATCCCAGCTTCTGCTGCTACAAGGAGCAGAACTTCAATGGGGATGAGAGCGAGGCAACCATGGGCCCTAAGCCCTGATTCACACTCATGCAAATTGTCATGCGATTTGACCATTCAAATCATATGACAAATTGCATGCAATGATTGGCAATGAAACTGTTCTAATCGGTCCAATTAGAAAAGTTGTTCCTGCACTAATTTTGCCAATTTGGGGTGCAACTTGTAAAGACATCTGTGCATGAAGTCACACAGATGTCTATCAAGTCACACCCAAAGCACACTGCCATCCGACTTTGAAATCTTGCGACTTCAAGTGAAGTTGCACGATTTCAAAATTGGAACCTGTGTGAACCAGGGCTAAGTGTACGAAAGAGACATGCACCCTTCCATCACAGCATCTAATATAACAGACAGGATACAGCAAGGCTTCTGTATTTTGGGAATGCATTACCAGCAGTGGCATTCCGAGGCAGGTGCGGGGGGTGCGGTCCGCACTGGGTGACACCGACCGCATGGGGTGACACCGGACCCGCTCCAAGAAAAGGTAAGTTGTAAAGCAAGCCGACGATCGTCGGCTTTCTTTACAACTTACCTTTTCTTGGAGCGGGTCCAGTGTCACCCTGTATATGTTGCATGCCGACGATACTACGGGGACTTTATGCTCAATCCGCAGATCCAATCCATTCTGCAGGGATCGTCGGAGGGGGTGTCACCAAGTGTTACCGCTGCGGGTGACACCAACCCTAGGGACGCCTCTGATCACCATTCCTGCAAAACAATATGCAGGACAGGCCCAGATAACCTCAATTGTTTGGGCCTAGGTAATGGGCAAAGAACTTTTGTTCTTACTAAACGTAGGCATACAAGCATCCATCTTAGTAACAGAGCAACTAGCTCAAAACGAGACCTATTTCACTATTTAATACACTAGGTTTACTTACAGATACAGCAAACACAGTGTAAAAAACTTTTTGTTTTTAGGTGGATTGTTACACTTAGCAAAACTAATGCAGCTGAGAAGAGCTTAAAAAAGATTTGCCTTAATTTAGCACAGTATATTTTAATAAACGAGCATACAGTTTTAATATGGTAAATAAATAGGATGCAGTACACAAACGATTCTTGGCATTAAGTACATTAGCTGATGAAAAACAGTCATTTTAAAATTGCTTTTATAAAACTACTCAGAACAGTTAATTTAATTATGAAAAAGTTTCTGCCAAGACTATTGCCACATTTCTCCCAAAATGAAACTTTTACTGCCTGAAATAATTAGCCGAGTTCCGCTATACATTTAACACTCCCAAAGCATCTTCTTTATACTTTGCTGTAAACATCATTAAATTGTTAGTCATCAGGTTTTTTTTTGTCTTGTGATGGTTATATTGTGATGTTTTAGCTCTAGATAGAAAATTAACACTATTGTCTAATTAGAACCCCAAAGTCCATAAAATTTACCTTTGTAAACGCGGTCCACTACCTCAAATACAATTGTGAATTCACCTACTGACTTTTGCACCAGACTATAGTGTCTGAACAGAGTGGCCCTTCCCCAGTAAGGACTGGAGAAGAGTAATCTGAAGAGCCTGAGGTCGCACCAGAGAGGATGATATAAAAATAGTGAGAAAATCTACTTTGAGCTACAGAAAAATGACAACAGATCACACATAGGATGCCGACTCACTGTGACCAAAACTAAACCTGTAATGCAAAATGGCTTCAGCTCTGCTTTTTATTTTTCTACAATATCTACTTTGAGTGTAAACAGAATGTTGCTACTACTTATACATGCTACCAAGCCCAGCTTTTAGTGTTTTCGCACTCTACCCTTTATGCACATATTTATAATAATAATTTATAATAATAATTTGTAAGTTTACAATGTATTGCTACCCTTTTTTGTTAGTTCATAATCTTAAAGCAGAGTTCCAGTTGAATTTAAAAAAAATAAAAGCAGCTACAAAAACTGTAGCTATTGACTTTTAAAATGCAGACACTTACCTGTCACACGGTGCAGTGGTGTCTTCACCACAACTGGTTTCACTGGCTGTCTTCTTTCCTCAGTGTCGGCACCTTCAGTGTGGGCACCCGGCTGTGACAGCTTGCGGCTTCACAGCCGGGCACCCACTGCGCTTGCGCAAGCAGTGCTGTGCTTTGTGAATTATCTCATAGTCTTCTGGGACCTGTCACAGAGGGGGGAGGACAACTTCCACTTCCGAACGCCTTAGGCGGGTGTCTGTCAAATTCCAGTACCCGCTCCCCAAAGGTGCCAATCCTTAACAGGGAGCAGGGGACAAAGCCTTAAAGCGGAAGTTCCCATTTTGGGTGGAACTCCGCTTTAACCCCTCCCTCTTAGATTGTAAGCTCCAAGGAGCAGGGCCCTCCTAACACTCTTGTATTGAACTGTATTGTTGCTGTATTGTCTCCTGTTATATTGTAAAGCACTGAGCAAACTGTTGGTGCTATATAAATCCTGTATAATAATAATAATAATCTCTTAGATTGTAAGCTCCAAAGAGCCGGGCCCTCCTATCCCTCTTGTATTGAACTGTATTGTTGCTGTATTGTCTCCCGTTATATTGTAAAGCGCTGAGCAAACTGTTGGTGCTATATAAATCCTGTATAATAATAATTATTATCTTCCTGTAACTTTTAAACTTCCCACCTAGGCTAATTCTTATATTTCTTTCCTACATGTAAATATCATAATATTTTTGCTAGAAATATGCTCAGAACACCCAAACATTACATATAATATTTTAGCAGAGAACCTAGAGAATAAAAAGATGGTCATTGCAATTTTTTAATGTCACATGGTATTTGCCCAGCAAATTTTCAAACACAATTTTATTGAAAAAAATATATTAAAATTAATTTTAGTGCAAAAAACCCAATAAATAAAACATTTTTTGTACAAGATAAAAGATGATGTTATTCCGAGTAAATAAATACCTAACATGTCACACCTTAAAATGGAATGGTGCCAAAGTATCGTACTTAAAAATCTCCATAGGCGACGCTTTAAAAATCTTTACAGTTTACCAGTTTAGAGTTACAGAAGATGTCTAGTGCTAGAATGATTGTTTTTGCTATAATGTTCACAGTGATATCTCAGGTGCAAACACTGTTTACATATGTGGGTGTGACCTACGTACACGTTCACTTCTGCGTTCTGCACAAGGGTTCGGGGGGCAAGTGAAATTTTTTTATTTTTACACTGTTCCTTTAATTTTTTTTTAACACTTTTACTCCTTTCAAAAGAAATGTAAACATCCCTTCTGATAGAAATAAGGGATGACAGGTCCTCTTTAAGGAGGCATCTGGGGCCTGTAAGGCCCCAGATATCTCCTCTGCCCTGCAAATCATGAGTTAAAAAAAAAACAAACAAAACATCGATCTCTGTTTTCCAGGAATAAAATGGCAGTGTTTACATCTGCCAGAATTGGGAGTGACATCATGACATCGCTTCCGGCCTCCCAGGATCATAGATATGGCTGGGACCATCTGGTCCTCGGCCAGCTCTATGGCATCCTGGTGCTGCCATTAGGCAGGCATTAAGAATACCAAGGGATAGTGCAGAATTGTAATCCAGAAACTGTGCATCAAAATTTAGAACAAATTTGATGAGGGCATGAAGGGCTCAAACAAGGTCAAACGTGATGGTGACAGCAAGGGGGTCAATCCAGCAATCCTAGACACAATGACACCCTTAGACAAGTATATTCTACAATAGGTAATATTAGGTAACATCTCTGGTGGCTTTTAAAGCAGCATTGGCCAAGTTGTGTGGTGCTCAGAAGGAATCAGTAGGCAGGTACTCAGCAGTAGTGCCAGTAACAGCGGAGGAATAGCTACATAGCTTTACTAAAGCCATCATTACTTCATTTAGCAAACAATTTTGAGGTCCAACCGCCTCAATAGTTGTATTTATAGATTAATGTATAATCCTATATTAAGGTAATATCTAGGATTGTACAAAAGCCAGGAAAAAAATTCACAGAGAAATAGTCTTGTTTAAAACAGAGCAACAAAATTAGCAGCTAGCTCAGTGTTATTAGCATCTGGAGAGGAGTTGCTGCTTTCCCAAATTTCAAACTGACATTACTGTTGAGTTGCTGTTGCTGACACTGAAGACAAGGCTAAAAAGTATGCTGAGATGGGGGTCTACAATGGGAGAACTGTCATCATGACCAACAAAACTTGGCGGCTTGCAGTTTTCTCTGCAGGTCTGGTCTTCCCACTGAGGTGGATGAAACCTTAACCGCTTGCCGCCCTGCCACTGTGTGTATACGTGTGCAGGGCGGCAGTGGAGCGCAAGACCACGTTTAAAAACGGGTTCCACGCTCCCGACACTTTCGCCAGCAGGGGGCGCGCGCGCGCTCCTGCCGACCCGCGGGTGATCCAATTCAATCCAGGAGGGATCAATCATTAGATTTCAGCCAGTGATTTCTGGCTGAAATCGGATGATCGGTCCCTGTCCTATCCTGTCCTGTGTTGATATTTACACAGGACAGGATATGATGTCATTCTTCTCTGCCTGGACACATTTCGTTCCAGACAGAGAAGAAGAGACATTTAAACGTGAGTAAAACAGCACACTGACAGTTAGAACACAGTCTAGGACACATTTAACCCCCTGATTGCCACCCCCCCAGTTAACCCTTCACTGCCCTGTCACCAGTGTCACTGATCAGTGAAGCGATTTTTATTGATCACTGTATCAGTGTCGCTGGCGACTTCCAATAGTGCTAGCGCCCCTCCCAGATAGCGCCAGTTTGCCCGCCAGTACACCAATAAAGCCATTTAACCCCTTAATCCCCCCCCAGTTAACCCCTTAACTGCCCTGTCACCAGTGTCACTGATCAGTGAAGCGATTTTTACTGATCACTGTATCAGTGTCGCTGGCGACTTCCGATAGTGTTAGCGCCCCTCCCAGATAGCGCCAGATTGCCCACTAATACACCAGTAGTCCCGTCTAACCCCTTGATCGCCCCCCCCCTCCCCGAGTTGACCCCTTCACTGCCCTGTCACCAGTGTCACTGATCAGTGAACCAATTTTTACTGATCACTGTATCAGTGTCGCTGGCGACTTCCGTTAGTGTTAGCGCCCCTCCCAGATAGCGCCAGATTGCCCGCTAATACACCAGTGATCCCATCTAACCCCTTGATCGCCCCCCCTCCCCCCTGAGTTGACCCCTTCACTGCCCTGTCACCAGTGTCACTGATCAGTGAACCAATTTTTACTGATCACTGTATCAGTGTCGCTGGCGACTTCCAATAGTGTTAGCGCCCCTCCCAGATAGCGCCAGTTTACCCGCCAGTACATCAGTAATTCCATTTAACCCCTTGATCGCCCCCCCCCCAGTTAACCCCTTTACTGCCCTGTCACCAGTGTCATTGATTACAGTGAACAGATTTTTACTGATCACTGTATTAGTGTCACTGGTGACTTCTGATAGTTTTAGCGCCCCTCCCAGATAGCACCAGTTTGCCCGCTAGTACACAAATAATCACATTTGACCCCTTGATTGCCAGGAACACGCTTACTTGCACGCTAAACCTTCATTGCTAGTATAGTGTCTGATTGGATCAGATCAGCGCTATACCAGCATTCACATTACTTTAGTATCCCCAAAAACGCAGCGTTAGCGGGATCAGCCCCAACACCTGCCAGCACCTGCGTTTAGCCCCTACGCCCCCCCCCCTTCTCCCCCAGCAAGTGCAGTGTCAGTAGATAACTGTCACTTGATACATATTACACACAAAACCGCAGTGTTCACAGAATCAGGCCTGATATCTGTTAGCACTTGACGGTAAATTTTTTGTAGCGGTTCAAGCAGTCCCTGACAGCCAGGCGCTCTTTTTCCCGTGAGTCGCACTAGGTACCTGTAAATTTAGTGGCCAAAATGTCTAAGCAAAGGTACACTAGTGAAGAGGCCTATAGGATTCTGAGCATGTCAAGTGAGAGCGAAGGGGAAGACTCACTGGCAGAACCAGGCTCAGAATACGAACCTATAGACAGCAGCGGCACCCTGACAGCTAGCTCAGACGACGAGGAAGTGGTCCCTGCTAAGGTCAGGCGTACCCGATCCCATTCACAGGTTGCTGAGGTGGTACAAATGCATGATGACTCTCATATGCAGCAGAGTGCCAGTACTAGTGCCGCAGTATCTTTTGGTGAACTGGCGAGCACCAGCGGCCTAGTACGTCCTGGTCGTAGGCATACCAGCACTGCAGTATCACTTGGTGACGTGGCGAGTCCCATAAGTGCAGTACAAGCTGGTGCGGTGGCGAGCACAAGTAGTGTCCCGCGGTCACCAAGAATTCGCAGACAGGCCCGTAGAGCCCCTAGTGTCCTTCCGGATGTGCTTGCAAATCCCGATTGGCAGCCCACAAATTCTGCAGCACCCGTACTTCCCCCATTCACTGCCCAACCCGGAATTCAGGTGGAAACAGCAAATTTAAATACTCCCCTTAAATTTTTTGAGCTGTTTTTCACAGAAGATCTTTATGCATTGATTGTGGATCAAAGAAATTTATATGCACAACAATTTATCGCCGCCAACCCAAATTCAAACCTTGCCAGACCATTCGCATGGAAACCCATTACGGTTTCCGAATTTAAAGTTTTTTTGGGCCTAACCCTCAACATGGGCATTAATGATAAAAATCAATTGCGGTTGTATTGGTCCACCGACCCTCTTGTTCACATGTCCGTGTTCTCTGCTGCCATGGCCAGGCATAGATATGAGACGATAAGGCGTTTTATGCACTTCTACGACAACTCACTCAGTCGTCCTCGGGGTGACCCTGAATTTGACCGGCTCCACAAAATTCGGCCCCTCGTAAATCACTTTAACCAAAAATTTGCAGATGTGTATACTCCCCAGAAAAACATGTGCATTGATGAGTCCCTCATTCAATATTCTGGCCGCCTTGTAATCAAACAATATCTCCCCAGCAAGCGTGCCAGATATGGGATCAAGATGTATAAGACCTGTGAGAGGGCAACAGGCTATACATGTAAGTTTCGGATTTACGAGGGAAAAGATAGTTACTTGGAGCCCCCCGGATGCCCAGACTACATGGGGAGCAGTGGCAAGATAGTTTGGGACTTGGCGTCATCCTATTTCCATATGGGGTACCACTTATACGTGGACAATTTTTATTCAAGCGTGCCACTATTTAGACATTTGTTCAATTTGGGAATTTGCACATGTGGCACTGTGCGATCTAATCGCCGAGGCTTCCCCCAACGGCTTGTAAATACCCGTCTTAAAAAGGGGGAAAAAGCCTGCTTGAGAAATGAAGAATTGCTCGCAGTGAAGTGGAAGGACAAACGGGATGTTTACCTCCTGTCTTCCATTCACGCAGATACGACCGTCCAAATTACCACGGCAGCTGGTGTTGTTGAGAAGCCCCTCTGTGTCCACGATTATAACCTTAACATGGGAGGGGTGGACTTCAATGACCAGATGATGCAGCCGTATTTAGTTTCCCGAAAATCCAAACGCTGGTACATAAAAGTGTCAGTTTATTTATTTCAATTGGCTGTATATAACGCTTTTGTTCTCTATAAAGCAACTGGACATAGTGGATCATACCTAAATTTCCAGTTAGAGAACATCAGGGCCCTTTTGTATCCAGAAGGTGCTGCGCCCCAAATCCCTCTCCCAGATGCAGTTAACCGTCTGCATGAGAGACATTTTCCCGATACCATTCCTGGTACCCCAACCCAAAGAAGACCCCAAAAAAGATGTCGTGTCTGCAGCAAACGTGGAATTAGGCGTGACAGCCGCTATTGTTGTCCCTCCTGTCCTGGCCAACCTGGCCTCTGCATCAAGACCTGCTTCCGCCTCTACCATACACTAGTGAACTATTAGTATAGGGTACAGCACGGCACAGATCAGGGCACATTTACACAGGGTCTCAAAAGATGTTAGGTAGTCAGGAAACTGGCTATCGCATTTGGAGAGACCCTACCAGCTGTTTAAATGTTTGAAGTTTGGAAAAAAAAAGTTAAAAAAAATAAAAAAAATAAATAAAAGTACAAATACCCCCCAAAAAAATAAAAAAATGTAAAAACCAAAAATAGTTATAGTTTTTTTTGTTGTTGTCATTTTTGTGATTGTTCGACTTTCACTGGTTTATTGTTGTTTTATTGTTAACCATTTCTGTTTGCAGGAATGCTTTCCGCTGCAGCGCTGACCTGTTTATTCTGACAGCAACAGGAACTTGCTCTCAGAATAGACATAAGTCAGCGTGGGCAGCGCTGTTGGATGAGATTTTTCATCCGCAGTTATAAAAAACAGAATATATGCCAAAGCATGGGGGCCTGGGGTGGCCAGTGGGTGGATGGCCCCCATGCTTTGGCATATATATTTTATATTTGTTGGCACATTTCATATGTGCCCACCATTAGAAGTGGGTGGATTGAGGGAGGTTTCTAATGGTGGGCATACCACCACACACTTTTCCTTATAAAGTTGTTTTATTGAGTTTGTTTTATTGTTAACCATTGTTGATTTCTTTGCAGGAACATCAAACTGCAGCACTGACCTGTTTATTCTGACAGCAACAGGGTCTTGCTTTCAGAATAGACATAAGTAGGTGTGTGCAGTGCTGTTGGATGAGATTTTTCATCCGCAGTTAAAAAAAAGAGAATATATGCCAAAGCATGGGGGCCTGGGGTGGCCAGTGGGTGGATGGCCCCCATGCTTTGGCATATATATTTTATATTTGTTGGCACATTTCATATGTGCCCACCATTAGAAGTGGGTGGCTTGAGGGAGGTTTCTAATGGTGGGCATACCACACACTTTTTCTGGCAGAGATTTCTTCTCTTTTTTTTCATTCAGCCCACAGGCTGCATAAAGAAAAAAAGAACATAGCATATACACCCAACAAGGACCAGTGACATACTGGTACATCACTGGACTTTGAATGGTTATACCAGGGTGATGCCTGCAGCTGCAGGCATCATCCTGGTATAATTTTTTTCAGCCGGCAATGGGCTTTCATGTAAAAGCATTCCTAGTGGTTAATTAGCTGCAGAATTGCCTTTACAAGCAGCGGGAGAAATTGGCCCCCCTCCCCCTCCCTGAGATAGCATTAAAAGTGATTAAAAAAAAAAAAAATTAAAGGGACAGTGTAAAAATAATTAAATAAATCAGAAAAAAAAAAAAAAAAAAGGACCCTCGCCCATCCGCGCACGTGCACACCTGCGGTCGTGAGCGTTGACCCTTTCCCAGTATGGAAACAGCGATTGCACCATGCATGTGAGGTATCGCCACGAACGTCAGATCAAGGGCAGTAATTATAGCTCTAGACCTCCTCTGTAAATCTAAAATGATAGCTTGTAAAGGCTTTTAAAGCGTTGCCTATAGATATTAAACATGTATGCAGTTTGTCGCCATTGCACAGGGCATGCGTAATTTTAAAGCATGTCATGCTTGGTATCTATTTACTCAGCATAGCATCATCTTTTATATCATACCAAATAATTGCCCAATATATTGTGTTTTTGTGCATTAAAATGAAAAAAAGTGTATATTTTTCAAAAAAATTGCGTTTGAAAAATCGCTGTGTAAGTAATATGTGAGATAAAAAAATTGCACCACCCACCATTTTATTTACTAGGGTGTCTGCTCTAAGAAAATATATAATTTTTGGGGGTTCACTTTAATTTCCTAGCAAACATACAGATTTTTTTAATGTGAACAAAAAGTGTCAGAAAAGGCTTGGTCTTCAGGTGGTTAGAAGAGTGAGTGATGTGTGGCATAAACCTCTAATGCTAGGCATAAAATGCCCCCACCCCTCAAAATGACCCCTTTTTGGAAAGTAGACACCCCAAACTATTTGCTGAGAGGCATGTTGAATCAATAGAAGAATTTATTTTTTTACCACAAGTTTTTGGAAAATGAAGAAAGAAAATAAAAATATATTTTTTCTTTTCTTTTTTATATTTCAAAACCTTGTGAGAAAAAATTAGATCTGCAAAATACTTACCATGCCTCTTTTTAAATTCCTTGGAGTGTCTACTTTCCAAAAAGGGGTCATTTGGGGGGGTTTGGTGCTATCCTGGCATTACAGGGCCTCCGAAACTGTGATAGGTAGTGGGGAAGTGAAATGAAGAAGTTACGCACCTTCAGGCTTTCAAAGTGCTCATTGGATTTCAGGCTCCTGTATGTGGCTAGGCTCCCAAAAAGTGTCACACGTGTGGTATCCTCATACTCGGTAGAAGTAGCAGAATGTATTTTGGGGTATAATTCCACATATACCCATGGCTTGTGCAAGAAATAAATCATTTAAATGACAATTTTGTGTAAAAAAAAAACAAAAAAAACGTTTTTGTCATTTTCCAGAAACTTGTGGAAAAAAAATAAATCTTCCATGGACACAATATGTCTCTCAGCAGATAGCTTAGGGTGTCTGCTTTCCAAAAAGGGGTCATTTGGGGGTGTTTGTTCTATCCTGGTATTTTAGCACCTCAAGAGATGTGATGGGCGGTCAGAAAGTAAAAGCTGTGTAAATTTCAAATTATCTATACCATAGTTTGTAGACGCTATAACTTTCACACAAAGCAATCAATATACACTTATTGGGATTTTTTTTACCAAAAACATGTAGCAGAATACATTTTGGCTTAAATTTATGACTAACTTTGAGTTTACGATATATTTTTTATAGCTGAAAGTAGAAAAAATAGTTTTTTTTTCAAGATTTCCGTGTTTTTTTGTTTATAGCGCCAAAAATAAAAAGCGCACAGATGATCAAATACCACCAAAAGAAATCTCTATTTGTGTGAAAAAAAGGACGTAAATTTTGATTGGGTACAGCATTGCATGACCGCGCAATTATCATTTGAATTAGTGCAGCGCTGTATAGCAAAAAAAGGCATAAATTACAGTATCTATACCATAGTTTGTAGACGCTATAACGTTCACACAAAGCAATCAATATACACTTATTGGGATTTTTTTTACCAAAAACATGTAGCAGAATACATTTTGGCTTAAATTTATGACTAACTTTGAGTTTACGATATATTTTTTATAGCTGAAAGTAGAAAATATTGTTTTTTTTCAAAATTTGCGTGTTTTTTTTGTTTATAGCGCAGAAAATAAAAAGCGCACAGGTGATCAAATACCACCAAAAGAAAGCTCTATTTGTTTGAAAAAAAGGACGTCAATTTTGTTTGGGTACAGCATTGCATGACCGCGCAATTATCATTTGAATTAGTGCAGCGCTGTATAGCAAAAAAAAGGCATAAATTACAGTATCTATACCATAGTTTGTAGACGCTATAACGTTCACACAAAGCAATCAATATACACTTATTGGGATTTTTTTTACCAAAAACATGTAGCAGAATACATTTTGGCTTAAATTTATGACTAACTTTGAGTTTACAATATATTTTTTATAGCTGAAAGTAGAAAAAATTGTTTTTTTTTCAAGATTTTCGTGTTTTTTTTGTTTGTAGCGCCAAAAATAAAAAGCGCACAGGTGATCAAATACCAGCAAAAGAAAGCTCTATTTGTGTGAAAAAAAGGACGTAAATTTTGATTGGGTACAGCATTGCATGACCGCGCAATTATCATTTGAATTAGTGCAGCGCTGTATAGCAAAAAAAGGCATAAATTACAGTATCTATACCATAGTTTGTAGACGCTATAACGTTCACACAAAGCAATCAATATACACTTATTGGGATTTTTTTTACCAAAAACATGTAGCAGAATACATTTTGGCTTAAATTTATGACTAACTTTGAGTTTACGATATATTTTTTATAGCTGAAAGT